>NC_068987.1:25342597-25343989 GCF_001194135.2 Octopus bimaculoides | reverse complement strand
TATATATATATATATATATATATATATATATATATATATATATGCGTGCACATATGTCTTTATGTTTGCGTTGTGTTTGCCTCGTACCACCGTTTGTTGTTGTTATTTTAACCCCTGGTCAGGACTGATTCGAACTGACTTATTTTGAAAGTGTTACAGCCGTGATCACCTCGCTTTATTTTCAGACATAGTATATATCTAAGAACGGAGAGGAAACTCGAAAGAAGTTTTGTACCCCTTGATAACAGTCCGGCTTGAGACCTTACCTAGGAGCTACGCAACAACAGCATCTAAAACTCACATCTTTCTGAACAGTCGTTACTACAAACTGCCAAAACTCCAAATATTGGCAGAATAACAGAATCTATGAATTAACAAACAATAGATATTTTATTCTGCGTTTTATACTTTTATATGTTTTGATTTAAATAAGATTGAAATGTGCTTCGCAGGTGAATTGTCAGGCAAGTGATTTGATTTGAAACTGAAATGATTCGAGCGTAGAAGATGTCTTTTAGTATCCCTTCAAAAACTCACAAAAATTGTTAACTTCACCGAATCATTATTATTTGATGTCAAAATTTTCGTCGCAACCTGATAACTGACGTGATTCAACTGCATCGAATTTGTGAAATAGACCACAAATATGGGGGGTGGGCACCGAGTAATATAGAAAATGAATCAATAGTATAGACCGTGAATTATGAGACAGGTTACGGACTGAGAGAGAGATCATCGATAAATATACACAAATTAGATCACAAATTATGAAGCTGGTAGACCATAAACAAATATAGATCACAGATTACAAAGCTGGCTATAGAGTGAGATAGACAATGAATGATTGATATAAATGATAAATGAGGAAAGTGGAATAGACCACAAGAACAGGCTAAACTGAGAGAGAGACTACGAATCAGATTTTAAGTATAAAATATTCATATAATTATGTCGAACAATCCCAAAAGGTCTGAAACGTTGGTGGAAGAGGTTAGTCGTTTAATCTGACATATAAATCACACATACACATGCGTGTACACATATACACATCAATAATGAAGTTCGTAAATTTGTATCAGTTCAAGTATCGCGACGATTCGAGTCAAACAATTCCTCTGAGAGTGAACCTACTTGAACATAGATTGTACATATTGCATTTTTTTAAACATGTTTCAGTCACTGGACTGATGCCTGATAGAAAAGGCAATTGGTGCATATGCTTATTTCAAGGATTATTGCTGCCCTGCCCTCTCATTAGTATCTCATCTAACCATCATCTACCATCCTGGATAGGGTTTCAGGCAGGACTTTTGTCAATGAATACAAAGCTTCTTTCAAGTGCACTCTCCTTTCTGTGTGTGAATACATTTATATATATATATATATATATAT
>NC_068987.1:25331942-25342498 GCF_001194135.2 Octopus bimaculoides | reverse complement strand
ACAACATTCAGAAAAGGAAAGACAGTGCAAAATCTTCGAGACAATCAGTCAGCTCTTTAGGCCACGTTTTGCACCCAGAGATTTGGAAATACTTTGGAAATACCTTTGCAAAGCATTTATGTAACACATCCACACGCATGCGCGTGCGTGTGGGGGGGGGGTGCACGCGTGCGCAAGTAAGCAATCATGCGTGCATATGAGTATAAACTCACCCCATGATTCTCAGCTTTGTTACTGCCCAAAACAAAATCCTAACAAGAAACATGTTACGTGCAACTTTGCCTCAACAAACACACACACACACACACACACACACGATAAATATATATATATATACGCCTTAGTGTTAATTTCTGTGTGTGTGTGCACATGTGCCACGTGTGTGGAGGGAGGGCGTATATGCTACCCATTTAAACATGTTTAATTTCGATTCAATATAAAATAACACATGTTCAAGATTTGTCATTAAAACTGATACAGGGCATACTGTTGCATTTATCATTAGCTCACTGGATACGAAAGAAATAACAATAACAACAACAACAACAACAACAACAATAATAATAATAATAATAATAATAATAATAATAATAATAATAATAATAATAATAATAATAATAATGATAATTCTAAATGTTTTGCTTCATATTCGCACGAGAAGAAATATACACCTTCTGCCAAATTTCTAAGTCAATATCCGGTAGTAATATTACATAAAAATAAATTAATTTTGTAGAAAACAGCATGAAGGAAGTCCGGCATTGGTCTGTTTCACTGAAATGCTTTTCAGTTGGAATAGGTAAAATGTTTCCTGATTTTTAATGAATGGTTTCGGGTCATAAATCTCTAACCAGATGATGTGGATTATTGATTATTGATCTACTAGAATCTATGTATCCAAGACGAAGTGAAGCATGAATGACAAAACGGATGAGATGTTTCGGAAACACAAGAAAAAAAGAAAATGAAATCAAAAGATGAGAGAAAGAGAGTGATAGATAGATAGATAGATAGATAGATAGATATAGGGAGAGAGACAGGGGTAGGTGTGAGGAAGGAGTAAGAGACAAAGAAAAAACGAATGAGAAAAAGGAAGAATATCTTGCCCATTGGCTTAGCTAAATCCTCTTGGCAGCATCTCATGACGAAACTGCATAGTTACTACCTTACCTTCTCACTGATCAAATCAATGACTTACTTTGTTTCTGTGTAGAACGTGATCGACCCTACTAATCATAATGCAACTTAAATGAAAATGTCATGAGAGGCCGGCTGAGATACTTGTGAATTTATATATTTTCAGGCGCATTACGGCCAAACAATTTGAGTGATAACTTGACATGTTTATTCATGATTTTTTCTTCCTTACTGTGTCATTATGAAACCGACATCACGGTATCACACACACACACACACACACACACACACACACACACACACACACACACACACACACACACACACACACACATTGTTGTTGTTGTTGTTGTTGGCACTCCGTCGCTTACGACATCGAGGGTTCCAGTTGATCCGATCAACGGAACAGCCTGCTCGTATAATTAACATGCAAGTGGCTGAGCACTCCACAGACACGTGTACCCTTAACGTAGTTTTCGGGGAGATTCAGCGTGACACAGTGTGACAAGGCTGGCCCCTTTGAATTACAGGCACAACAGAAACAAGAAAAAAGAGTGAGAGAAAGTTGTGTTGAAAGAGTACAGCAGGGTTCGCCACCATCCCCTGCCGGAGCCTCGTGGAGCTTTAGGTGTTTTCGCTCAGTAAATACTCACAAGGCCTGGTCTGGGAATCGAAACCGCGAGTCCGCTGCCCTAACCACTGGGCCATTGCGCCTCCACACACACACACACATGAAAAGAAAAAAACTCCAAAATCTTCAACATACATTACGTTCAAATTAGCCTCAATACACATACAGAATAATCCAGAAATCCATTTATATTAATCAAAATATACAATATTATAGATCCATTACAGCTAATCTTACCAATCAGTTTCGTACAGGATATTAGATAATCAGGTGATTATCTAATAACAGTGGTCGTCAGAAACGGGGTGGATACAGAAAAATCCATCTCTGACACTCGCAGTTATTACATAATTAGCTGGTTGCTTAATATCCTGTGCGAAACCACCGATTAGTAAGATCGACTGTAATGGATCTGTAACATTGCATATATAACTCCACAATATGTAACGATCGCTACATTTTTAAAATACAAGAAATCAAGCCTTATATATAACGCTAAATTGTTTTCAATTTACTATATGATATCATTTCTGCTAGAAAATTTCTATTTTCAATTCTTTTTTTATTTTTTCTTTCTTTCTTTACTTGCTTTTTTTTTTTGGCATAATTATGTTTCGTTTTATTTTGAGGCTAAAGACTAGACGAATTTTATACTGCAACAAGTAATGCAGGAAGCATACCTGGTAGAAATTTCTTTTACAAAGAAATATAAAGGAATATATTAGATATAAGAGCCGAAAACGAAAATAACTTTACAGACTTTTGGGAGTGTATGAATAATGCAATAGTATCATGTACCGTTCATCTACAATCGTTTAAATCTTATCCGCAAGGTCTGTACCACACCGAACATTACACGACACAACACAAAACAAACGAACTCGTTTTGACAATAACAACTAATAAATTTGAGTAGATATTAATGTTTTGTTGACTAACATGGAATATTAACTGACCGTTTTCATGTCAGCCTCTCAGGCTACACACGAGTCAAATAATGAATTCTTTCCTTTTCAGTGAAATAGTCAAGACAACGATATGGTATAGTAACCTCTTAGCACTTTAGTGTTAAAAAACATTTGTATATACTTAGATACCCTTTCTTTTCTTTTCGACTTTTTTTTTTTTTGACAAGTGAATTAATATATTTGGTGAGTCTTTCATTCTCACTTCAGCAAGTAGCAATTATGATGAAGGGTGTGCTTTACGGATGAGACCATAATATGCCTGAAACATATTCAGAGTCGCCTCCCATACATACAAAAGAAATTGAAATAAAATATCAGTCTTTTGCTAAATCTTATATTTTTCCTTTAATGTGTAATTATTGTTAGTGAATCCTTTTAATTCTTCCCCACCACCTCCTCTGCATTAACCATATCGGTACTAACGAATACATTTGATTATCAACTACCAACAGCATGACATCCTGTTGAATGTCAGAAGTGGCTTCCGGTCTTAAGCTGAAATACACACAACTTACCCGAGTCTTTCGATGATTTATAAGTACGTTCGTAGAGGCCATTCTCAGTAACGTCTGAAATGAAAAGGAATGTGTTAGAGGTAACATGCCATGCGGTTAGAAACAGTGGAAGGTTCGCCTGCTTATTGAAGACATTTCAGATATACACGAGAAATGGCAAAAAAATGGGATACGTCAAGGGTTAATTTGGTTAATTAACAGCATGGCAAGATAAATATACAGAAGTCAAAATTCAAAGGTTAACAAAATGTCACATATCACAAGAATGGTCAATCGGTTTGTGGGAAAGAAATCAAGCTTAGTAACAACAATGGAGAATTGGGAGTACGAGAGTTCTAGATTGATTCAAATGTTAAGGTGTGTAAAGGCTGCGGATAGAAATAAAGCTAGGGTATGTGATGCACAAGTGAATATATAGGCTGAGAAGAAAGAGGAAGTTAAGAGAGAACAGAGAGTAACAGAGGAGTGAAATGGAAGTTGAGAAAGTAGGAGAAGAACTGGAAAGAGAAGAGAGTGAGAGTGAAAAATAGAGAGTAAAGGAAAATGATGGGGTAAGGTAAAGGTAAAAAAGGAAAAGAAAAGTATATGAGACACAGAAACTGAGGAAGAAAGAAAAGTAGAGAGAGAAAGTGGGGAGAGAAACAGCTATAGACGAGTAAAGAACGACGACAGACAGACTGATAAGGATAGAAGGGAGACAAACAGGTAGAAGGAAGGGAAATAGTTGAAAGCAAGGTTGAGATCAGGAGATGAAACAAACAAATGGGTTGCAAGAATAAGTCATGCTTCACAAAGTAACTAAATAACAGAACAAAAAAATAAATCAAAAGCCATGCTAAAAAAGTAAACAAACAAACAAACAAAATCATGCTGAAGGAATACGGGAGAGTTTAAGAAGACAAAAGCAACAATTTCGAATTATCAAAGACAGACAGTTGGCTCTACAGACAGATCAATGAACTTGGTTGTCTTTAAAAAAAATATGACAGTACGATGGTTCTCTCTGTTCACATCCTTTGTCAGACAGGTTTGTAGCTAATAAGGCAGCGGAGGCAGTTGCCTCGCAGAATAGTTTAATGCTAAATTTGCATCCCTAGAAATTTAGAGTTTATCACTTCCTCAATAGTACAGTTGAATACACAAGCATCTATACTGTCTCCCTTCTGTGTACATTTTTGTTTTTATAATTCTGGTCGTATCATAAGATTCTGGATTCTTTTCCTTTACAATTCCTCATAACTAATAATTCCTTAACCTTTTGCCTGTCCTGAGTATCACATATGACACTCAAAACATTTCCCTGGTGTCCATGCATCATATACGACACACATCTCCAATTCTTTTTAACCACCAGAGTAACTTGGGTTATATGAAAGGAAAGCGTTACATTACTCAGAACGTATGGAACAACGGATAACTAAGTCAGAAAATAAACATGAACGTCTAGGACAAACTTTAAAAATTCTTTGGGTAGGTGTTAAAGTGTTAAATATATTTTCTTTCAACGATTTTTATAAATTCTTTTTTCAGAACTACCCCTCTAACTCATTCCCAATCGCCTAATTGCTGCTGCTCATCACCCTCCACCTTTTATTTTCCTATCTTGTCTGCATTTGTGACTGAATTATTGTACATATGTATTTCTGACCCTCACTTCCTTGCTCAATTTTCTCAACCCCACGTTACTAGTCTGCTTCTCATCATCTCCCTTCCAATTCGATTAAATTTTATGACCTCTCTCACACCTTAATTCCTCCCACTACTTTACCTACCCGTACTCCACTTCCCACCAACATGTCTACCCTTATTCATCGCTCATCTACTTCCTTGATCTTTTCCCCCCAGTTGCAATTTAGCCCAACAGATAACACCTCTCTCTTTCTCCCTCTCTCTCTCACGCACCCTTCCTGAAAAAGGCCAAAACTTCTGATTATTCATTCTTCACCGAAAATGAATTAACTATTATTTATTTTTTTATTGTATGAAATTTCACGGATTAACTTCAGTAATAGCAAGTGTTTCACACAAACTGAAAATCCAGGAAGCTTCCTTCAGTCGTGAAATATAAAATAACATGGAGTCGAATCAAACTGTTTTAAATAATACATAAAACTTCTACTAAATGTGTTGAGTGCCTTTTCTCTTTCGCTTGTCCACTCACTTGTGCAGCCACCTCGAGAATGACATACATAGTCATAGAGCTTACATTACCTGCACACGTTGCTCGTTAGCAATATTCTACCATTCTAAAACTATTTTTGATACACGTTACTTCTCTACTAATTTTGCTATTCTATAAATTATGTTAATGTCAAATCCTGCGTTCAAAGAATATTTTATTCAATGAAGAATAAAGCTAGAATGATGTAGCATATTTCTGGAATTTATTAACGCCCACAGTTTGTTGTTAGAAAATGCTATAGAATGAAATACATTTGATGTTCTTAATAGCTTTATGCTTGTTTTAATGGAAATCACTGCATTCACAAAGTTACAAATGATTTTCACAGCAGTTTCAGATCATAATATAAAAACTAATTATATTTAATGCTGAAAATGGACATTAGTATTTGAGTTAAATGTTTTGTTAATTTGTTCAATGCTATGTCTTTTACATATTTAGAGCACAAATTATTAAATGAATGAATATTTTAGAAATAAAAGAAAACGAATTCTCCTATGGCTTACATAATATCCATTTATGAACTGCTCAGAACTATAGATAGCTGATATGAAACAGTTCTACTGACACTATGAATATTTGAACTAAAGTAAATAATTGTCGGCTTACAATGTCAAAATATTGAGTTTCTAGATAGCTGCTTGCAGTAAGTCACCTAATATTAAAAATTGTGAATCAGATGCCTTTAAGATACCAGTGAAAACACAAAAATAACTGCTTCAAGTGGGATGGACGTCATGTCAAGGCCTACTCTAAATCTACCACTGACAGGTTATATATTTTATTTTCAGTAGATAAACAAATGAATAAATAAAAGTAATGAAAATACCAGAGTTCAGAATCGAACCGTAAAGCATCAGTATATTGTATCATTAAAAGAATTTATTTTTTATGTCGGTATTTGCTCCACGCCTCTTACTGATCAACACTTACTGTCTAAAACTGTCGCTTTTCTGGCGATGTCTTTACTGATGATAATCCCGTGTCGCTGACAAATTTAGAAACCTTGCTGACAAGGTGTCTCTCGTTAACGTTAATCTGTACACCCTGTTGATAATTTGAAAGAAGACAACTATTATCCAACGGATTCACTGATCCTGTTTTGTTCATTCGATAATGTTAATGTAAATACAAGCACCAACAAGAACAGAATTTCGTATTTTTTCTTACAGACGCTATGTACAGTTTCTAATTGCAGTACAGCCAGCAGTCATTCGTGAGTATAGTTTGGACACATGTTGCGACTTATACTCTAAAGCTAAATGAAATTAATGAGGTACTCACAGCTAACCTAAGCAGTGACAATCAAAACAGCAGGTAAAAGACCCTGACCAAGTCAAGTGAAAAATAATTCTACTATAGGCAGAAGGTCGGAAATTTTGGTGGGCGGTGACTGGTCGATTACATCGAACCCAGTGTCAGCTGGTATTTTATCGACCCCGAAAGGATAAAAGGTAAAGCAGATTTCGGCAGAATCAGAATCTGGACTCGACGTAAAGCCGGAAGAAATGCCACTAAGCATTGTAACCGGAGTGCTAACAATTGTGCCATTTCACCGTCCTAGACCAAGTGAAAATAATACCGCCAAAGCACAAATTACTCTTTTATTGATCACATCAAACTCTCAATGAAAACAAAGTTCCCTCTTAATGCCTGTGCTACAAATTCAAAGACTTGATTGGGGGTGAACATTAAAGTGTCGGCCAATCAAAAACCAATACGCAAAAAGAAAAAAAAGTTGATATTTGACGAATTATAAATATTCTTTAATGTTTCCAAGAAACTTGTCGCAATCTCTGTAACCCTGCACAGATCCAAATCTTTCTTCCCAAACATTTATGTAATCTTACACTTATAACGTTTTTTTACCAGACGGTTCCACACAGAGAACTATTATTCTCTGTGCTACGAAAACTTGAAACCATAATGTCAACCGAGTTCATCGATACAATGGTTTCAGACTGCGCAGCATCTTGAGCAAGGTCGCGCCAAGCCTTGTGAATGAAACGGAATATATGAGATCTCCTTGGAAATTCAAATGGTCAACTTTGTCACATTCTGTCGTAATGATTCTGCTTGAGTACACGTTAAGGATAGATGTGCCTATACTCAGCTAGTTACATTATAATTCAATGAATTATTCAAGCCGTTTTATTAATGGAGCAGTTGGATAACTCATCGTAAAAACTGACAGAGATCCATGAATATGCGTGCATGTGTGTGTCTGTTATGAAGTATGTACATCATCTTTAAGGTAACAACGGAGTAGTACAGCTCTCGAATTTTTACCTCGAAGAAAGGTCCTGCTCGATACATCACAATTCACAAACTTATTTTACGAATGTTATTTATTCATAGACAATAGCTTGCAGCAAATAACTCTTTCAGGTCAGTAAAAATGTCCATATCAGCTGCCTCACTACGTGACTACACACACACACAGAATTATATATATATATATGAAATATCAACTCTAGTACGGTTTCGGCTTGGATATTCATGTGTATGTGGGCATTTGCCCAAGTTTAGTAAAGGACTGATACAAAACACCATGAACGCCTCATATGTGCGCGCAGGTAAAGGCACTGGATATATGTGAGAGATGAACATTGAGTGTGAAAGAGTAAAAATATGTTAGAGAGATGGATAAATGTATGTATAGGTACGCAGATAAAAAGAAAGAGAGAGAGAGAGAGGGGGGAGTGTGTGATAAGGCAAGTTTGTGACAGTGAAATTTCGAGAAAAAGTATTGTGAATTGAGTTGTGGTAACGCAAGATGTATGTCTATAGGTTTATCAGAGAACATAGAGATTTATCGATTGACTACCTGACAAGTGATTACTTAATATATAAGAGAGAAATTGAATAAAATGCCCGTAATACAACATTGTCAATTCAATACACTACATACGTTCAACAATAAAAACATAAATAAGAGATTTTGTCATAGCCTTTTAGTGTTATAAAAAGGAACTAGTTCAAATACTTCTGGGTTTTGCTAAGTCGACAAATTTATGTAGTAGTTAAGCTTTTAACTTTTATTTCAGTCATCGGATTGCGGCCATACTGGAGATCTACCTTGAAGATTTTCGTAGAACAAATCAACTTCAGTACCATTTTTGTTTTTAAAAGTCTGGTATTTATCATAGCAGTCTCTTTTACCAAAATCGTTAGAAGGACGTAAACAAACCATTTCAGGTTCAGAAGTGGTAGAGGGCGAACAAACTATTTCATCGCATTAAACAGTATATACAGTATTTCTTCCATTGACCCCATCCTTATATCATATCTCTAGAGAAAATTATTGCATTTTAATGACTATTTTAAAAAAAGCTATTACAAAAATAAACCAGACCAGAAAAATTACTACTTAAAAAGGATACCCACACACACACACTCTCACCCCCCCCCTCTCTCTCTCTCACACACACATACATACGCCGGTCTTCCACAGTTTCATTTACCAAAATCCACTCACAAGCAAATGACGCTTGGTCAAGATTCTTTGCTGTGGGACCGAACTCGAAACGACGTGGTATCAAAACGAGCTTCTTCAACCACACAGTCCTATACAGACTATTTCTAAAACTACCATGAAAGATGTAAGAGATATCATGGATAATTTCAACAGTATAACGTATTATTAAACGCTCAATATGGAAGAACCTACACACGTGTCGAGGACTTAGTTTCTGGGAAATCCCAACAATTCTATAAATGATAAATAAATACATAAATAAATAATAAATAAATAGAAAGACGAGCTCAGTGATTACTGTCACTTCAACAGAAGCATAACGAACAAACGTTTCCTTGACTTTATGCATGGGAAATAAACGTTAATATTTACAAATAAACTTCGAGTTGCCTCCCTTGAATGAATTTTTACGTTAATTTTAGATATTTTCTTTTCGTCTTACGTTTATTAACTACTGCTTAACAAACTATCCTAAACGGATCCAAATCATTTCATTACATAAAACAGTATATACAGTATTTCTTCCACTGATCTCCATACTTATATCATGTATCCACAGTCAATTATTGCACTTTTAAAGATATTTAAATACGCTATTACAAAAATTTACCGAACCAGAAAAATCACTACTTAGAAAGAATATGCTTTTGTCTGTCTGCCTGTCTCTCTCTCTCTCTCCATCTATCTATCTATTCATTCACACACGCACAGAAGCTTTTGCACAGGTTACGTTAGCTAAATTGGTCAACCCGAAATCTCGAAGGTATATTAGAAGATACTTGCTGAAGGTGCCACATGATGTCGGATATAGAACCAGAAACCACGGTGGACACGAAGCGAAATTCTTAACCACTCTCACAGGCGCCGACCTAGCAGTTATATTAAGAAGTCGGCCACGCAGTTAGATGGTTCTCTGTTCCATCCCTTGTCCAGTATAGCCTCAGGCTGATCAATATCTTGTGCGTAGGATTTTCCTCTGCTGAAGCTGGAAGTTTATATATTATTTTAGTTCACGTAAACACACATTGATTTTTAAAATTGAATCTTCCGCTGACATCTGTAAAACCCTACATTAAAAAAAAAAAGCAGCTTTAGCCCTAAGACCAAGATATACATTAAACACACCCATGAATTTACTAAAATTACAAATTTCTCCACGCAGACAGTCTACACTTATAATTCGCCCCCAAGTCATGTTCAGAGATTCACAAATTCTTTTTTGCTTTTTCCCTCTTTATTCTTTTCTACTTTAGGCACAAGGCCCAAAAGTTTTGGAGAGGGGCCAGTCGATCAGATCGACCTCAGTACGCAACTGGTACTTAATTTATCGACCCCGAAGGGATGAAAGGCAAAGCCGACCTCGGCGGAATTTGAGCTCAGAACGCAAAGACAGATGAAATACCTATTTCGTTATTGCCCACAAGGGGCTAAACATAGAGGGAACAAACAAGAACAGACGAACGGATTAAGTCGATTACATCGACCCCAGTGCGTAACTGGTACTTAATTTCTCGACCCCGAAAGGATGAAAGGCAAAGTCGACCTCGGCGGAATTTGAACTCAGAACGTAACGGCAGATGAAATACCGCTAAACATTTCGCCCGTCGTGCTAACGTTACCGCCAGCTCGCCGCCTTCTCCTTCCT
>NC_068987.1:25323343-25331890 GCF_001194135.2 Octopus bimaculoides | reverse complement strand
GAGAAAACCATTTGCATCCACGAAATTATTCTCTCTTCACCGTAGTACAGTATAAGTTTCAAGCATTTTAGTTTAAAACTAATCTTCATTTAACATTGCATGGTTCCGGGGTCAGTCCCACAGCATGACAACTTGGACAAATATCTTGTACTCTAGCCCCGGACCGACAAAAGCCTCATGAGTGGATTTAGTTGACAGAAACTGAAAGAAGCCCGTTTCATATACGAAAAGATGCTAAAAAAGTTCGTAGCTTTAGATTTTTTTTAAAATGCAGGGGGATTAGTTAATTATGATTTTATTTAAAATATTCCCCTCTCAGATTCACACACTTATTGCAGCGATCCTTCAGTTTTTCTAAGGCCCGTAAAAGAACTCGGAAGGTTGGGTCTCCAACCAGACCATTGTGTGTGTGTCAGAGAGAGACCACTGCTTGACAACCGATACTGGTTTGTTTGCTCCCGTAATTTAGCGGTTCGGCATTGAGACGGATAAGATTAATACTAGACTTGAAATATAAAAGTAAGTACTGGAATCGATTTCCTCAACTAAAACTTCCAAGGCGGTGTCCTAGCACGGCCGCAGAGCAGTGACTGAAACAAGTAAAAGATAAACTATGTATACCAATGAAACATCAGACCACTGTGGTACATACCTACCTCTCACTACTGCAATCGGATTTTGCACTTAACATAAATAGAACGAGAGAGAAGGGCAAAAAGAAAGAGAAAATATACTAAGAGAGTGAATGAGAGAGAAAAAGTCAGATTGACAGAAAGAGGAAGTGTGTGTGTGTGTGTGTGTGTGTGTGTGTGTGTGTGTGTGTGTGTGTGTGTGTGTGTGTGTGTGTGTGTGTGTGTGTTCGTTTAACTTTTTACGTAAGTTTCAATATACTTAGCTGAATCTACTCGACCGGTTCACCAATAAACACCGAGGACGTGATAATGTCTGGTAACAAGAAGACACCTTGAATATCACGACGGTGAGTCGTCTTTTTAAGTAATGAATAAATCTTTTGAAGTAATAAATCAACTGTTGCAACAACGCTATATTGACAAACCTTGTTCTGAACCCGGATCTAAAAATGCAGAATTGTTGGTCGTCAACGTTGAGTAAGAGCACCCTTTGACTGCTAGTCGGAGATGGTACCTGGCTATGTGGTAAAATAATTTTACTGGTCATCAATTGATGATTTC
The DNA here is from genome assembly GCF_001194135.2 of Octopus bimaculoides. Lineage (NCBI taxonomy): Eukaryota > Metazoa > Mollusca > Cephalopoda > Octopoda > Octopodidae > Octopus > Octopus bimaculoides. Next base: position 25,330,697 of record NC_068987.1, on the reverse strand, counting down.
ATTTTAACCAACGTGAAAGACAACCCTGTCAATAATAGACCCAGTATGCATCTAATACTTCTCTGAAGCCTCTACATGGTCAGCATACAAGAAATATAGCCTAAATCTTCTTCAACTCTTTAACATTTAAACCGGCTACATATGGCCTAAAGATTCTACTTGTTTTATGGTTAGGGTTAGAGTTAGATCCAGCCTTTCACACCTAGCGTACAATGCAGTTCTAAAAATAAATTATCTCCCATTGCGTGGTACCTCGGACAAGTGTCTTCTACTGTACCCTCGGGCTGACCAAAGCCTTATGAATGGTTTTGTTCCCCTATCACCGTTTGACAAACGGTTCGGCAAAAGAACCGTGGCTGTAATGCTTTTGATCCTAGTTCTGTTCGATAAGGGTTGGTTCGAGTCGAAGCAACAACAAAAAGTATTTCGAAAGAAAAATTATATTGAAATAAAGCAGAATGTTGATCTTGTGAAAAGCAAACAGGTGAAATCATAACAATGTGGTTAAGAAATTCGCTGTTTAACCACGTAATTTCGGGTCCAGTCACAATGCGAGATACCTTGGGTGTTTTCTACTACAGTTTCGGGCAAGGCAATGCTTTGCGAGTGAATTTGGTAGACGGAAACCATCTTGTGCGTGTGTGTGTGTGTGTGTGTGTGTGTGTGTGTGTGTGTGTGTGTGTGTTTGTACTTGTGTGTCCACCCTCCCCCATCACTTGACAACCGTTGTTGGTTTATTTGTGTCCCCGTAACGTAGCGGTTCGGCAAAGAACGTCGATAGAATATGTACCAAGCTTTTAAAAAGCATGCGGGTTGATTTGTTCGACTAAACCCTTCAAGAGGGTTCCCCAACATACACGCAGCAAAAAATAAAATAAAGTTCAATATTGAAATGGTACTTCATTTAATGATATCGAATAAATGAAAAACCAAGTTGGCATCAACAGGATTTGAACTCAGAGCATCGGAACGAATACTGCAAAGTGTTCTGTTCTATGCACCAACGATTCTGCTAATTCTCCGCCTTCGTATCTTACCAACGCAGAGCTATGAATAAATATAGAGAGCCATATCTATATTTAGTCTCGTTGCTAAATTACATACATATAGATATAACTATATACATTATCTGTTCATAACACACGCTGCGTTGGAAATTTTGTAAATATTTTCAAGCTGTCAGTCTTGTACCATTATGCAAATGATTATGTGACTAGGCACATTCTCATTTAAAGAAGTAACTTTATCCCAACAACTTGTCAAGGGAGGTAAGCGAATCTTGAACAGTAACACGAAATCAATGGGTTCATTTCGTAACCAAAGCTATAGAAAATTTTTTCATGGGGTGAATTTCACAGTGAGACCAGACACAAGCTAATATTGGGACCAGTATATGGTTTGGTTGCACGGCTTTCTAGAAACAGCAGCCGAATTCATTTCACAACCGAAGCTACGGAAAGTTTCTCATGGGGCTAATTTCACAGTGAGACCAGACCCAAGCTAATAGGAGAGCCATTATATGGCTGCACGGCATTCTAGAAACAGCAACCGATAAGGCGGCGAGCTGGCAGAAACGTTAGCACGCCGGGCGAAATGCTTACCGGTATTTCGTCTGCCGTAACGTTCTGAGTTCAAATTCCGCCGAGGTCGACTTTACCTTTCATCCTTTCGGGGTCGATAAATTAAGTACCAGCTACACACTGGGGTCGATGTAATCGACTTAACCCCTTTGTATGTCCTTGTTTGTCCCTTCTATGTTTAGCCCCTTGTGGGCAATAAAGAAATAAGAAACAACAACCGAGTCTCCCTCGAAACACATCAAGTTTTTAAAATGTATGAAAAGACCTTAGCCAGTTGCCTGTCTTTTGTATCACGTGATGCACTGGATATATTTCCCTGGCGTCCATGCATCACAAATGACAAACATGCCCAATTTTTTTCAACTACTTATCAACGGAAATCTGTATATAACTCCAAAGGTATTAAACACGGGATAACTAAAAGTGTGAAAACAAGCAGCGGTCCTTCAGTTTTTCTAAGCCCCGTAAAAGAACTCGGAAGGCTGGGTCTCCAACCAGACCATGCTTTGGACAGGCAAGGGTTAAGCAATATAATCTGCAGTATACAGTGTTCGAAAGCAGACAGGATAGCCATAGCTGGAGTGACTTCGACCATCAAAGATCTGATCGAAAGTAGGGCTGACCTGGGTTGAAACAACAAGAAATACTATTACTACTAACATCAACATCAACACCACCACCAACTACAAGAAATACTACTACTACTACTACCACCACCACCACCACCACAACGACTATTACAACTACCAACAACAACAACAAAAGTAGCAGCAGCACAGACTTTGTAATGAGGTGGAAAATCTATAAAGCTGACAATGGACGATAAATGAACTTAATGGACGTTCATGTAAAGGTTAGCTGTACTCAATTCCAAACATTAACTAATTATCCGCTATTTATTTATAATGGAGTTATTGAAGTTATCTACAGAGTAATAAGATCACTCAGGCGCCGTATGGTTAAGAAGTTTGCATCACAACCACAAAGTCTCGATTTCGATCCCACATTGTGGAACCTTGAGCAAACGTTATTCTTTTATTTCTTTAGGCCGACCCATACCTTGTGAGAGAAATTGAGTAAACGGGAGCTATCTAGAAGCTCATCGAATTGATTTTTATTATTTATTTATGCGCCCTTTTAAAGCATACCCAGGCTCATGGGTCCGGTTTCCCGGTTTCTATGGCGTGTGTGTTCCCCACCCCCCAGCAGGACGGGCCGCCAGTCCATCGCAGCTTTACTCAAGAAACCGGAAGAAAGAGTGAAAGAAAGTTGGGGCGAAAGAGTACAATAGGGGTCGCCACCAACCCCCTGCTGGAGCCTTGTGGAGCTTTAGGTGTTTTCGCTCAATAAACACACACAACGCCCGGTCTGAGAATCGAAAGAGCGATGCTCCGACCGCGAGTCTGCTGCCCTAACCACTGGGCCATTGCGCCTCTACTCATCGAATTGATAGTACATGTAATTCAAAAAAGGTATAATCTTGGTGCACACTGTGTCACACTGACCCTGCCTAAGAATTACTTTAAAGGTACAAGTGTTCGAGGAATATTCATTCACTCAGATGTTAATTCAATGAGCAAGCAACTCAATTGATCGAACGACTGAATTCTTGTCTTCAAATGATCGAGCAAACCGTTCATTGAAAGTGTTCTACCCATCACAATCTCATCATTTTTTTCTTTCTTTTTGTATATTGAAGACGACGTCGTACGATGTGCCCTTCCTGTTTTAAAACAGTGGAGGCGCAATGGTCCAGTGGTTAGGGCAGCGGACTCGCAGTCATAGGATCGTGGTTTCGATTCCCAGACAGGGCGTTGTGAGTGTTTATTGAGCGAAAACACCTAAAGTTCCACGAGGCCCCGGCAGCGGATGGTGGCGAACCCTGCTGTACTCTTCCACCACAGCTTTCTCTCATTCTTACTTCCTGTTTCTGTTGTGCCTGTAATTCAAAGGGTCAGCCTTGTCATACTGTGTCACGTTGAATATCCCCGAGAACTACGTTAAGGGTACACGTGTCTGTGGAGTGCTCAGCCACTTGCATGTTAATTTGACGAGCAGGCTGTTCTGTTGATCGGATCAACTGGAACCCTCGACGTCGTAAGCGACGGAGTGCCAACAACAACAATTTTAAAACAGTAAAGTGTAGCTTCAGGGAAATTTGACTGCTTTATTTAAAAGTCCGAGTCTGGGGCGATATGAACTCAGAATATAAACGTAGGAGACGAAATTATATAAGGCATTTAGTTCGGCGCTCTTCCGCTTCACCTAATTTACTGCTTTTCCGTCCAATATAAAACCTATTATTGTTGTTAAGTAGTAGTAGTAGTAGTAGTAGTAGTAGTAGTAGTAGTTTAGTAATTGTGGTGGCAGTGGGAGTGGTATCCTGAAACTGCATGAATAAACTGAAAATATCATAAATAATTGGTTAGTATTGTAGCTCCGATTTCAAATTTGGCATATATCCTTATAATACATTCCATCATTTTTACAATGTCTGCCAGAACGAGAAACTAATTAAACGTTTAAAGCCGGTTGCCATAATTTCCTGACTCTTTAACACATTAATAATCTGCAATAGAAGCATGGAGTAACACCTCGATACCCACCACAGCTAGTAAAAGACATATCCACTACACCCCACCCCTCAAGCACACTCGCGCGCGCGCTCTAAAATTCTATAACATTTACAATATTGACCTACCAGCAGTCTTTACACAATTCCACCTGTTGCTTGCCATTGATTTCCTTCCTCTATTCTACGCCAATTATTATGTAAAGTCTGACATTCTGAATATAGATGCTTTAAGTTAAGGAATTTCTTTCCTCGCTTTTCTTACGATTTGTAGCAGTTGTACCAATTGCCAGCCTTCCCAAATATCATATTGCGCAATACAAATATCAATCTATCTGCTTTTTGTAAAACTGTTTTTATTAGGAGATCTAAGTCTGTAACATATCCAGAGTTATTTTCACATTACATCACAAACTCTTAATGTTGCTATTTAATGTTTAATTCATTAGAATATCCGATTTGTCACCGTTGTCTGTTTTGATAAAAATTGTCATTAACGCTAATGATTTTTTTTTCTCAACCTTTCAACACTGGTGTAACTCCAGTTATAACAAATTATTTTTGGTCCATAATATGATGTATGTAAAGTGCCTGAACCAATCCTGCAAGACACTTTTCAGACGTTCGAACGATTCCGCTGTTGACCTAAGCAAGATCTGAAGACTAAACAACAATCTCAAAAGGATGAACCACGAAGTCGACCACAGTGAGACTTGACAGTAAAGGGAGGTAAATGAATATTTTGAGTGCTCTACTGATTTTGCCATACACCTTAGTTGTATACTGATGACAAATCTGGTAGGAAATGAAAGCGATGAAGAGCAGTGAACGTGTGTTTTGTTGTTACTGTTGTATCGTGTCTACCTATGCTAGCTAGCAAGCTAACTGTCACTTCCCACCAGCCACTTCGTTATAATTTAATAGAAACATGTTTTACAGCAAACATTCCTTCTCGCTGTGCGAGCTGAGGTGAGCAGAAGGTCACTAGATACAAGATGAGATTAAACAGACACACACACACACACACACACACACACACACACACACACACACACACACACACACACACACACACCTACTTACCTACCTACATGCATACATTCATTCATACACAACACACACACACACACACACACACACACACACACACACACATCTGTATACATAAACCCATGCATATATACACTCTTTCACAGAGGCATGTATCAAATGTAAATTAGGTGGCAACACATTTGATGAGAGAAATAATTAATTTCAATCACAGCCTTCGTGATGAGAAACAATCATAATCGAAAAGATTAATTGTGGTTGAATAAATAAATAACGCGGGAAAGACAATTCCCAAAATATAACTAAAATTAAATATGGAATGCAAAGGGGCGCAAGTCTAATTTCTAGCAATAAGGTGACAACTCGCGACATTTTTTAGTCTTATTAGACATCATCAGCCACATATAGTTTAAATACTGCTACAGATTTTAGAATAGCTAAAGAAGTATAAAAGAGTCGAGTGAATGAACATAGAGCGCCTTATAAATTAATAGAATAACGGAGGAGAAAATACTCAAGGAAGACTGTCGCATGAAAACTTGATAGTAACAGCATAGTTGATGTAGTAAAACAAGTTGAGACTACACTTTAACATTACTCTTATGCGTGTGTGAATGTGTGTGCATGTTTGCCTGGATGACAATGTATATATTTGAAGGCTCGTCGCCTAGTGGTTACTGCTTTGAGATAGTGATCGTAATGTCGGGGGTTGGATCTCTGAACAGAGTGGCGCGTTGTGTCCTAGAACAAGGCGCATCATTTCATGTTGCGCCATTCTACTTAACTAAAAAGGAGTACAAGGCCGGTACAGCATCTCACCCTCTAGCTCTCACATCCTTGATGTTCCGCTAGGTCATGAGTGGTGGAGGGGACGTTCGAGAGAATGGTCATGTCTGCTCGAGACTACAGAAACACTTAGGATAATTAGCGAAAGTACGGTACAAGCTACCAGATCGTATCAGCTTGACGACAACGACCAAGCTTTATATATATAATCATAATACAAGGGTAAGATCCAGGGATCCATGTGTAGGAAGTTTGTAAGCTTCAAGCAGTCTGTGACAAAACGTGAACAGTGTACTATATGAAACAATATATTATATTAAGGGCATTACCATACATAATTGCCTCACGCTAGGAGGGACTCTTAATAAACACATTGTACCGAACGCAAGGGAATGCAACTCTCGAAGCGAGCCTTTTAAAACCAGACTCAGCTGCATATAATATGATTTCATAAGTAGTGCGCAAAATGCACTTTTTAATAACCCACTCACAAACATGTATACATCATCGCCATCATCACACTAGGCGGCCCCCAGTCAAGCCAGATAGCAGAATACTCACCATTAGAGCACACGTTCCTAAACTAATGTCGCGCCAAGGCCGTACGTCTCAAACCCAGACTCACTGGTGTCTACATGAGGACAGACAAGCCAATGTCGCTTTTCAGCAGCTGACCGCTGTCTCTAAAAGACAAATAGTATCGCTAACTCGGTCTTTGCCTTATATCGATTCGCAAGGAATTGTATTGTATGTTACCTCAGTACTGGTAAGATGAGTGGTGATGCCCCTCAAATTTGTTTTAGTGTTGATGTCATTAAAATACTTTACAAATAAATTAGCAATTCTTTTAAGTAGCATTCATTTACACTCATATTCATACACGCACTGACATGGCTAAATGTTTATATTAACTGCGCAAAAGGTACTGTGCTTTCACAAGTCCTCTGGAAACAAAGGACACCGCTTGCGTGGTGGCACTCGTTTACAATTATTACGCAGAGTCAAGACTTGTTACACACACATCAGCGTGCGTGTAACGTGTTTCATTGCTTTGCCTTGGCGTGATCATATATATATATATATATATATATATATATATATATATATATATGACGGGCTTCTTTAAATTACAGAGAAGAGTCACATAGCGATCAGCTGACCTGAGAATGCGATACAGTCACCAGTTGATGACATTAAAATACGTTGGGTAAAGTTCGTATCAAATGTCATTCATAGATTCAATTGTGCTGTAATATAGTCAAGGACATGCAACAACGTCAATGTATAAACTTGTATTACTCGACCAAGAAAGGAATTTTTAATCTATTTCAAACAATATTATATGTTGAAAAATCGTATTTAATTT
>NC_068987.1:25319217-25322934 GCF_001194135.2 Octopus bimaculoides | reverse complement strand
TGTGTGTGTGTGTGTGTATAATGATATTATATTATGTATATGTGTATATATGTATATGTGTGTGTGTATATCTTTGTGTCTGTGTTTGCCCCCACCACCACCATCATCACTGCTTAGCAATCCATGTTGTGATTAAGTTCGCGTAACTTAGCGGTTCAGTAGAAATGACCGATAGAATAAGAACTAGGCTTAAAATAATAAGTCCTAGGGTCAATTTGTTCGACTAAAACCGTTTAAGGCAGTGTTCCAACATGGATACAGTAAAAAAAAAAAAAAACGCTGAAACAAGTAAAACAATAAAATTTGATCCGGATTTGTTGCTTCAAAAGAATTTCAGAGAGTTCAAGATATGCAAAATAAATAAATAAATAAATAATCCTTTCTACTCTAGGCACGAGGCTTGAAATTTAAGTGGGTGGTGAGCAGCAAGTCGATTTCATCGACCTCGTTGTAATTATTTTATCAACTCCGAGAAGATGGAAGGCAAAGTCGATCTCGGCGGAACTCAGAACATAAAGACGGACGAAATGCTGCTAATAAAGATTTCAGGCCTTGTGCCTATATTATTTAGAGGGGAGTCTAATCGATTATATTGACCTCAATGCGCAACTGGTATTCATTTTATGTACCCCGAAATGATAGGAAAGTCGACCTAGGCAGCATTTGAACTCTGAACGTAAAGCCGGAATAGATAAATAAATATATAGATGTATAACGAAGACGCGATTATCACATGAAAAGATTTGTCCTTTTGAAAAACTTTCAACTATAATCGTATAAAACTCTGGCTTACAACTTGGAACATTCATTTTTATATATCAGGATATGATTGCTAAGAGGGTAGAGAGCAGTGCAATGGCAGAATCGTTAGAGAGACGATAAAAAAAAAGTCTTGCTGTATTACTTCGTTCTTTACATTCAATCTCGTCTACTTCAGCTTTCATCCTTCCGAGATAGATAAAATAAAATTATCAGTCAAGTATTGAGATCGATCTGATTCCCTGTTCCCCTCGAGTCAAATTTTTGAGCTTGAGCATATGATAGTGTTGGCACTCCGTCGCTTACGACGTCGAGGGTTCCAGTTGATCCGATCAGCGGAACAGCCTGCTCGTGAAATTAAAGTGCAAGTGGCTGAGCACACCACTGACACGTGTACTCATAACGTAGTTCTCGGGGATATTCAGCGTGACACAGTGTGACAAGGCTGACCCTTTGAATTACAGGCACAACAGAAACAGGAAGTAAAAGTGAGAGAAAGTTGTGGTGAAAGTGTACAGCAGGGTTCACCACCATCCTCTGCCGGAGCCCCGTGGAGCTTTTAGGTGTTTTCGCTCAATAAACACTCACAACGCCCGGTCTGGGAATCGAAACCGCGATCCTATAACCGCGAGTCCGCTGCCCTAACCACTGGGCCATTGCACCTCCACTCATATGATAGTAATTATTTTTAAGTCGGCAGAGCACGATGCATACCTAGAATCGTTAGAGTATCAGAAAAAAAAAAACTACTTGCAGTATTTGTTCTGGCTCTTTACGGTCTGAGTTCAAACCACGCCAAAATCTATTTCACCTTTCATTCTTCTTTCGTGAATAATATGAAGCAGTAGCGACGTACTATCTTTTCTTTTCCACTAGAATGAATTCTTTACATTGTTTTCATCACTAAAACGATTAATAATGTTTAGTTGATTTCATTGATTATTCCACCACATTTGTGTTGTGTTGCGCCAATGTGAGAAATAACTATAATTACTAAGTCGCGAGTATTCTATATCATCATCGTCGTCGTTACAAAGAGCTAACGAAAGGGTCGCTACGTAGTATGCTTGAGCTACAATGAATATCAACCGAATCTTCCTCAAATCAAATTACTCTCTACTATCTAAAAAGCAAGGCACCCTGAATAACGTAGTTTTAGATCTACACATCCTACAAAATAAAGGGCATGGCTATGATATATATGTTAATCTAAAGCAAGTTATGATTGTTTATGAATTTCATTGGCTTTTATTAAACAACCAATACAGGTAGGAAGCTGTATTGGTAGTTTAATCCCAGGTGAGCTCTGATTAAGCAGATCTTTGATCAGTCAGGGTTGAACAGAAGCTAAACAAACAATATTCATCTTTATTTATGACAGATAAGTGATCTCGAAGATTGGGTCTTTGCAATAGTTTGTGTGACTACCAATCTTGATAGTATTGTTCCTCATAATATATCCATGGTTATATTTCCAGGCCATGGCGAGGTTAAAAGTAAATTGAATTTCCATCTCACTTATGGCGAAACATGAATAAGAAATTGTGAGCGAGGAACTCGAAAGTCTCAGCCCATTGTGAAATATATAATTAAATGAGTTAAGAACCCAGGTTATAGTTTTAATTGTAATACGTAAACCCGACGACAATCAGATCACGATTAAACAAATTCGAAACTAAGAACAAATACTGAATGCAAAAAACGTATGCCAGTAAATGTTTCTATTTTCATGTAACAATTCCTGCGTTGATCTCTCGTTCTTACTGGCTCAGCAACCAGATGAATAGAACATGAAACAGTCCATGGGACAGAACATGAGACTGACCAATAACACAACAGAGCAATGAGAATTATTATTGAAACCTAGAAACCGTTAAAGTAGACTGACAATTCACTATTTAGATCAGGCATGGGCTACCTTTTTCGGAAAACGGGTTTCATGAGACATGGCTCATATTCAGGTGGGCTGCACTACTTAAAAAGTTAAAAGTGAAGAGTTGCGCAATGTCAACCTCGCTCTCTTGTTTGTGAGCATTGTTTTTCCAGAAGCAAAATCAGGCTAAGACAACTGAGGATGGGGACAGATGCAATAATGCAGTGGATGACCAAGATGTCTTACTTGCTGTCTGCACTTCACAATGTATTACTGTATCCACTTTAGCTTCAGTTGAACCACGAAGGTTGCCCTCGCTATGTCCACCGGATCCAGTCGTCACATGCGTAGGTAGGGAAGACCCAATAAGCTAATTGACCCAGACTTAAGTCCCTAACAGGTGTTACTACTACTCTGAGTCAGTGCAGACTTGGGAACAATAGTGGCTAAGAGGTGGTTCCACACTCCTCAAAACCTTGGAACTCCCGGACGAGGACACCACCACTGGATAAAGCTCAAAGTTATACCCAGGACTGGTTTGGTTCACCTCGACGTAGATATGCAAAATAGGCAGAATAAACACGGCCAAAACATCTTTCAATAAAGGTGTGAAAGGTCTGCTCGATCGAGACTCACTTAAGGCTTACACAACACCACCAACACCAACAACCCAACTACACAGTGACTGTCATACTTGCTTTCCAACATGCAAATAACCACGTGGAGTACGAAAGATCTGTAACAAAGGCTACAAAGTGAGGCAACTGTAAACCTAAGAAAGAGACTATGAATTTTTTTTAAATCTTTGTTTTCAGTTATATTGACATCGTAGTGCTTTTTCCTTGCTACCTTTTTCTAATTCTCTTCCTTTTTCTTTTCGCTATCTCTCAACTTCAATATGATTGTTAAATCTCTTGAGTCATCACTTAAACAAGGCATGGTATATAATTAAAAGTAAAAGGCAAGGAACATTTCAGTTTGTACTGCAACATCCATTCACCTCCGACTTTTTAAAAAGGAGATGAACCATCAAATCTCTCTCTCTCTCTCTCTCTCTCTCTCTCTCTCTCTCTCTCTCTCTCTCT
>NC_068987.1:25317600-25317991 GCF_001194135.2 Octopus bimaculoides | reverse complement strand
TATATATATATATATAGTGTTCACATTTACACAGGTTGGTGTGAGTGAGCACCAGTTGGTCTGTCTGTCTGTATGTATGTATGTATGTATGTATGTATGTATGCATGCATGTATGTATGTATGCATGCATGTATGTATGTATGCATGTAACAACATCTAGATGCACTCGCCTATGACGTATCTCTCCTCTATACAAACATTGCTGTACTCCCCGTATAAGCAACGCAACTCTCTTAAGACCCACTTAAAACCGACACAGAAACTTAATATCAACGTCAAGGCTTGACGTTTGCGGCAACAGCTACAGTGATGGCGGGCGTTGGCTCAAGTAGCAGAAAGTACAATGTATATGTATATATATATATATATATATATATATATATATATATAT
>NC_068987.1:25314956-25316829 GCF_001194135.2 Octopus bimaculoides | reverse complement strand
TATATATATATATATATATATATATACCGGAGTAAGCACATAAATGTTGAAACAAGGTGGAAACAAAACTGTCCGATGAACAGGAACGTGAAACTCTGAGTAACAGCTTTCTGTTATATTTCTGCTGCTTTTAAATAAAGTATATATATATATATATGTATATGTATGTATGTATGTATTATGTATGTATGTATGTATGTATGTTGCAGTACCTACTTTTGACGCACTCGATTCCGATTTCTAAATCTGCTAGAATTAACTTCACTTTTGAAATAGATAAAATTGGTAATAAATGTGATATTAAATAAAAATTTTGAAAATAAAATCTCAAAGAAAATGGCCTCCTTTTGTACTTGGGATTCTTGATTGTGTGTGTCTCTCTCTACATATGACAGATATTAATGTTTCGTGTGTGCATAAACAGCGAATGACTAAGAAGATCTAGCCAAGTAAAATAGGAATCAAACGGTTGAAAGACATTAGTTTACAGTGAACGGGTTAAAAAAAACAACATTCACATTGCAACCCCCACCACTCTGTAAACTCGCTATGAAAGTATGAAGCGGAATTCAGTCTGCAGCAAGAATTTAGATCATACGCCAGTATCGTACTTTCCACCATGTTTTCCCCTGCAGGTGATATGGCAAGGCACCAGTCAGATCAATTATACTTATCTTGGAGGGCTGTAAATACCATGGGTACTGCCCTGACTAACTTACATTAAGGAATATATATGCTCTTTCAATCCCTCATTATGATTGTGTACCAAATTATGAAGTTAAACGCTTACCCGTTTCAGACACGTGTCCAATGTGCGTACGTGTATGTACGAGCGTGTGTGTGTGTGTGTGTGTGTGTGTGTGTGTGTGTGTGTGTGTGTGTGTGTGTGTAATTAAATTCCGGAGAAGTAAACAGCTAAGATAATTGGCCGACTAATAAGAAATCCTTCACCAAATTGCGATTATGACATGCCATATCTCAGCATTAACAAGGCCAAACGAGATTGTGGTCACGCAGCATGCTAGAGATAATAGCCACATTTCCCTCTCCACTGGAAGGAAAACTTGAATTGCATGCCTAATTTCACGAGGATAACAACATGCATAATTTGTTGTTCTTTCTAGTAGTACTGTCCGTCTGATGATGAACAATGTCTGTTGCGACCTGCTTCTCGATAAAGATTGCCCGCACTTGCTCGAGATGGTTGTTTAGCTTTCAAGAAATAACACCCCAAATAAAGAAGACACTGGACGATGTTGTTCCAGAAACACTGTGTTAAAAAAAAAATAACACAAGATGGTAACGTTTAGAATACCGTTCATCATAGGTGACCTCAAACAGGTTGATTTGCGATTAAACAACAACAACAACAATTTCTAAAATCGCAATAGTACAATAGACATCGACGATGAATGCGGAGGTGGACGGACAACAGCAGCAGTGGCAGCAGCAACAGCATTGCAATTAATTTACATTTATGCTAATTATCGAATAATTAGGTAAGTCTAGCATTTTGAAATTGCATTACAGTATATTTACTGTTAAGTAACCCAGATAGTTAATTTATTGAAGTATAGACAATTTTAACCTCTTGTCTCCAACATATTGAAGTTCCTCTATTGTGTATATGCGTATGTGTGAGTGTGTATGTGTATATATATATATATAGATAGATAGATAGATAGATAGATAGATAGATAGATAGAGAGAGAGGGGGGAGACAAGTATGGTTGAGAAACTAAGAAGTTACTTTCTTAACTATGAAGCCTTGGAAACGAATTGGGTTCGATTCCAATGCGTGGCATTTTTACAAGTGTCTTTTATCATAACCTCGAGGCATCCCAACATTTCTGACACTAAATTAATAGATACG
>NC_068987.1:25311746-25314853 GCF_001194135.2 Octopus bimaculoides | reverse complement strand
ACACACACACACACACACACACACACACACACACACACACACACACACACACACAAACACACACACACACACACACAGCAATAATTAGAGATAATTCTTTTTCGGGAGAGAAAATGGTTCTAGATGACAGTGAATGGGAGAAGGAAAAGTTTACTTATGAAACCCGGCCAACGACCGATTTAGAACATATGCAAAAGTAGGTGTGTGCATGTGAGCGTCGAGCATGTGTGCGTTTGTCTTTTTGATATGTTCCTTTGTGTTTGGTTCTTTGAAAGTAATTAACTGTACGTCTGGCATTTTACGAAAATTGTAAATATGCCAGGTGGAGAATATTTGTGCTGTTGTTGCTTAATCAAAGTGAGACAAGATTCAGTAGCCCATTCTGTATGATCCTCAGACGATGTTATTTTAAACCACATTGTTCCATACGTCCTTACTTTATTGATATCCAACCCTGATAAAGTAAAAATTAAAGACCTCTGTTCGGTCACGAATGCCCATGGGACTGCACCTAGAAAGTTCCTCTCCGAAGTACAAATCTGGGAAAGGTTGTTTGTGGAAGACCAGAAGTCGCCCATGCATACCAGCCTCCTCTCTCTCCACGCCACCAATGTTATCCGAGAGAAAGACAAAGACCGCTACAGCTTGGCACCAGTGATGTTGCAACTCGTTTCTATAGCTGAGTGAACTGGAGCAACGTAAAATAAAGTGTTTTACTCAAGAACACAAAGCACAACCCAGTCTGGGAATCAAACTCACTAAATGTCATAATCTAATGTATGTTTCCATCTTTCAAACCGTAACGTGTGATTTGGAGGAGATCTGACTTCTATTAGCTTATAACGGAGACATTGAGTACTCTACGGTAGTTCATTTAATATTTATTTGACTAGGTTTGATTACTGATATCATCCACGTTATGACCTCAGTTGCATTTGATCCTAGCGTACAGAGAATCACAAAGAAGATTGGCAAAGCATTTTATCCGACGCTCTAAAGACGCGGCCAGTTTACCGTCTCATCCGTCAATGAAAAGGTCGAGGGGTCACCAGCATTATTCTTCGGCTATGATCAAGACATAGATTCGTCTTAATCATGCATCATGAAAATGTTGTAATAGCGGTGGAAGAAATGGTGGTCTTAGAAGAACAAGTATAATGCAGCCAGAGATAGGAGTCATGACAATTATATCCAAGGAGAAAGAGAAAGAGAGAGAAACTTTTTTTAAATGAAGTATTTTGAGAATGTCGAAACAAACTGTTTATTTCTAAAAACATTCAGCAACAAAAAGCTTATATTCACACAAACAAAATACAAATGTATATGTGTGTACATAACATGTATATAATTATATGTGTGTGTATGTGTGTGTATATGTGTCGGTATATGTGAGTGCATATGTAACTATGCGTATAGGTTTGTGTATGTTGTATAGTTATGTGCATATTCTTTTTTACTCTGGGCGCAAGGCCCGAACTCTTGCGGGGGGGGAGGCCAGTCAATTAGATCGACCGCAATGCGCAACTGGTACTTATTTTATCATCCCCGAGAGGATGAAAGGCAAAGTCGACCTCGGCGGAATAGTTATGTGTAAATTGTAGATGTGTGTGACTATGTATATGTTTGTATATGTATATATTATGCGCAAACATGCATTTGCATGTCTGTGCTCATACAAAGACAAGCAAACACTGTAGTAGGAGGAAACTACAACGTGGTCGTCTGACCTGCTAGACATAGTAAGCCAAATCTGCTTCAAATTAAAAGTTCAAATTTCGAAAACTAAATAGATAAAAATCAGAATACCCTGGGTAATGAAGGAGTAGGTGTTCTTAAAAGTACACAATGGTCATGGGTGGAACGCTTTTGCTCATAGGTTTAATCAATGAAGATTTACCTGGACTAAACAATAATAACACATACACATACATACACACACACACACACGTCCACGTTTGCACTAGTGGGGTATGTGTATGCATGTATGTATGTGTGTATGTGTGTATGTGTGAAGGCGCGTAGCTTAGTGGTTATGGTATTTGGTTCACGTCTGTAAGGTTGTGAGTTCGATTCCCGGCGGCGCGTTGTGTACTTCAGCAAGGCACTTTATTTCGCGTTGCTCCAGTTCACTCAGCTAGATAAAATGAGTAGTACCTTTAATTCATAGGGTCAGCCTTAACACATTCTGTTTCACGCTGAATCTCCTTGAGAACTATGTTAAAGCTACGCGTTTCTGTGGAGTACTCAACTGCTTACACGTTAATTTCACGAGTAGATTGTTCCGTTAATCGAATTAACTGGATCTCTCGTCCTTGTAACCGATGGAATGCCAGATTTTGAGTTTGGTGTATGTATGTATTCCTATATATTTACATATTAGTGTGCTTGTAATATACTATATACAAACATTACATCTAAAATGGATTCTCAGCGATTTTCGACGACAATCACCCCACATTTTCCGATTAATTGAACTGCCAACTCCATTGTATTTTGGTGTAAGTGGACGAGTGTTCCGCAGACACATGTACTCTTAACGTACCCCTCAAGTAAAACCCAACGTGACACGGTGAGAGAAGCCAGGATCTTTAAACTACAAGTACAAACCATGCAGAAGGCTTCCACGCAGTTTCCATCTAGCCTAATTTCATTCACAAAGCTTGAGTCAATCCGAAACTATGACAAAAAAAAAAAAAAACGCTTGCCCAAGATAGCACACAATAGGATTGAACATGTGACTTTTTAATTGCGAAGTGAGCTTCTTAACCACTCAGCCATATCAACGTCTACGTCCTACATACATAATATATCTATCTATCTATCTATCTATCTATATATATATATATATACACACCCACGCACTCATATCTAAGCATATATGCACACGCAAACCCACACACGTACATACACATACACAGAAAGTTCTCTATATACATAATCATTCAATCACCTATTCTCACACACACACACACATACACACACAGCACAACACGCACTCATCTCCCAACAAAACTTCCTCTCCACTTCTCACTCCCCCACCCGTCTATCTATCTATCTCTCTCTCTCTCTCTCTCTCTCTCTCTCTCTCTCTCTCTCTCTCTCTCTCT
>NC_068987.1:25304539-25310924 GCF_001194135.2 Octopus bimaculoides | reverse complement strand
GTGTGTGTGTGTGTGTGTGTGTGTGTGTGTGTGTGTGTGTGTGTGTGTGTGTGTGTGTGTGTGTGCGTGTGTGTAACAGGTTTCTGCAAATTTTCCTTCTACCAAAATCCACTGATATGATATTCAATCGAAGGGTTCGTAGTTGGAAGTATGTAGTTTCAAAACAGATTTTTTAGCCGAAAACCAAGCCTGCGCTCACAGTGTATGTAAAATAGACCAACCAGTTAGGACTGAGACGTCTTCATCATAGTTTCTCCTCCATCATCAATAACAACGAAGATTATGTTGGCATTTGAACTCGGAACGCAAAGAACCGGATCAAATACCGCAAAGGATCCGGGCCCAATGTTCTTACAGTTCTGCCATGCCATTGCTGCTGGATGGGTACATTTCTTTTTTAATTGACCCAGAAAGAACGAAATGCAAATTTGAACTCAGAGCAGAGAAACGTTATATCTGACGTTCTTAACGACTCTACCAATTCGATATAACCAGTGACTATGTCTTTGAATTGTTGAAAAAACAAAACACCGAAATTATCATATTAACACTAGAGAACGTTTTCAAGATCTCTGATCATGAAGGAAGTGCTGGTTTAACGCTAAGTCTCATAGATGTAATGAAGATGATACTCATATGGAAACTTAAAGAGGAGAGGTATCAACTAGATAGGAATGAACGTTGCTAGAAGTGACAGTAAGTAAACCGAATTAAGTAGGGGTGCATTACCGATTTTCCGGAGCCTTTAGTTCCAGAGTCTTTACAGATTACTGATTTTTCCAAAGCATGGATGGATACAACTTCTAAATTTAACAAATATTGTTTAATAACCAAGTTCAGTATCTCTCATGAGTATATTAGAGAGAGGAGCTATTCTCAAGTTCATATGTTCCAGACATATCGATTTCAAATTTTGGCACCAGGTCAGCAATTTCGGGGAAGGAGGTAAGTCGATTACAGCGAGACCCTCAGTGCTCGACCCCGAAAGGATGAAATGCAAAGGTGACCTCGGCGGAATTCAAACTCAGAATGTAAAGACGGACGAAATGCCGCTAAATATTTTTATCCGGCGTGCTTACGAATCTGCTAGCTCGCCGCCTTAAATTTAACAAATTTTAAATGTACATAAATAATTAAATGAAATACAGGTACCTGTACAAATACCTGTACATTAGTATAAATGATACAGTACTATGCAAGGTACTGTGAAACAGGGCCGCCCAGTAAATTAGTCCGGCGGCGGCAAGAATTTGAAGTTTCCAGATCATCAGTGACCGCAAAGTCGGTGTTATACTTGCATAATACCAAAATACACAATATATCGCACTCAGTGGATTTGAACGAACGACACACTCAACTCGTCTAGCCCAATATTTACTCAACAATTTCCCTCTTTTCTCCCCCAATATTATATATATGTGAGCGCCTATATACTAATCTACTTCCTTAATCTACTCCCACTTCCCTCTCTTCCTGTGAGTGCGCGTACGTATATGTGTGCGTGTGCGTGCGTGTAATTTTCTGATCTTAATTGCATAACCTCCTCTTCCTCTTCTACTCTCTCAGCACATCATTTAAACATCATCTTCTCCAGTACATAGTTTGGCGGTAACTGAACTAGCATAATACAAATACATGTAACCATTCCTGGTCGGTGTCTTAAGAATAACAACACATGCATATCAGGTGGGAAGACGTGTTAGAGAGAGAGAGAAGGGGGGATATATATATATATATATATATATATGTATAGAGAGAGAGAGAGAGAGAGAGAGAGAGAGAGAGATCCTTATAGCCAGAAATCTATACGAGCGGAAAGAGAAAGAAGACCCAATGTTACCTGGATGCAGACAGCATCTAACTTGCGGGCTTATTCATATTTTCTTTATCTGTAGGCTTATTTCATTTTGTTTATTTTGACACGTGTGCCATGATTCATGCCTTTACAATTTTGGACATATTTTTGTTTTTAAATGTATTCAAACATCATTATCAACACCGTCGCCTTATTACAACTGCCACAAGCTTAATGTCTACTATCACCACCATTACCACCATCCTCACCGCCGTACTATCATCACTATCATCAACACTTCTATCACCAGTACAATTCACTCCACCACCACCACCGCCTCTACTACTAGTACTACTACTAATACTAGTACTACTACAACTACTAACATTAATACTTAATACCAACACCATTACTACCACTATTAATACTACGCTACCACACCACCACCACCACCACCACTACTGCTAACACTACCACCACGTCCACCACCACTTCTACTACTACTACTACTACTACTACTACTACCACCACCATCTTTTTCTACTACCACTTAATATCACCACGGCTACTTAAAGCACTAGCACCCCACCACCACCACCACCACCTTTAGCACCTCTCCTGCTGCTGTTGCTGCTGCCAACACCACCACCACCGCAGTCACTGTGTCTATTAAATCAACACCATAATAAACTTCACAGTTGTCCATAATTTTAATATTTTAAATATTTTCTATGCTGTCCTTGCTAATAATAATGTCCTTGCTAATAACATCCTTAACAAAAGGGGACAGACTTTGCTTGTGATTCCCAGTCCCTTCGACTTCAAGGTACACAGAAGACTAAATATTAATTTCAAATTTTGGCACAAGGCCAGCAATTTCAGTGGAAGGAGTGAGTCGATTACATCGAACCCAATGTTCTACTGGTATTTGTTTTATCGAACCCGAAAGGATGAAAGACAAAGTCGACCTCGGCGGAATTTTAATTCAGAACGTAATGGCGGACAACATGCCGCTAAGCATTGTGCCCAGCGCCGTAACCACACTGCCAGCTCGCCGCCTTTAGAAGACTAAATATCGATTTCGAAACCAGCAAGTTCGGGGAAGGGGACAAGTCGATTACATCAAATTCAGTAATCAGCTGGTACTCATTTTACAAACCCCCGAAAGGACAAACTCCAAAATCAACCTCGGTGGAATTTGAACCCCAAACATAACGATAGACGAAATTCCATTACGCATTTTGCCAGGCATGCTTACGATTCTGCTAGCACGCCACCTTTAGAAGGCTGAATATTAAAAAGAAACTTACTGGAGGACTTTGAAAAGTTAAAAGTTTTTAGAAAACAGTCAATGGTTGTATAGTTATGAAGCTCACTTTGCAACATGGTTTCGGGTTCAGTCCCACAGCGTGCAACTATAACTCTAGGACGGCCAATGCCTTCAGAGTGAATCTAGTAGATGGAAGGTGTGGGAAGTCCATCATGTGTGTGTGTGTGCGTGTGTGTGTGTATCTGCGTATGTATGTATGTCTCTTCAATTTTTTGATTATTAGAAATCTTCCTCTGAGGCGGGGCCGGTTTCCAACAAAGATACAAAGCTCCATCTTTGGGGTGTAGTTAACACAAACAAGATCACGTTTGGCACTTGAGAAAAGTCTTGCATATTTTTACTCTTCCACTCACAGATTCGACTTGTACGAATCAGCCGGTCAATTTCTCTTTTTGAAAATCCCAGTTAATCCAGAATCTCCTTTAAGCATTTACTAACAAAACCTAGTGCTCCAATTATTATTGGTATGAATATGAATTCATGGTCTGGATATAGAAGCTGGAGGTTTCGAAGCAGTTGTCCATAGATATCCTCTTTTTCTTTGATTTTCAAAGAGATATTTATATCTACAGGGCAGCTAATCTTCATGATGGTACATACCTTTGCTCCTCTGTCCCAAACAAGAGTATCCAGCCAGTTATGCTTACATTTGACAGAAGTTTTGATGGGAATATTCCACCAGTATTCCTTGAGTTGGTGTTTATGAATGTATTCCATAACAGAGGGATTTTCTAAGTTTATTTCAGTAGTCTTTTTTGCGGGTGGGATTGTAAATCGTTTTAACAATAACATCGTGCCACATAGGGAGGTAGTACCGTGACGACATTTTAGGACAGCTGCTAATCACATGCGTAATGTCTCTTTTTTGTTATACGACGGGCTTTTTCAGTTTCCGTCTACGAAATTCACCCACAAAGTTTTGGTCGGTTCGGGGCTATGGTAAAAAATACTTATCCAAGGTGTCATGGGTTAGGTCTGAACTCAAGACCATATGGTTGAGAAGCAAGCGTCTTTAATAACACAACCACACCTGCGCCTCTAAATTCTTAGATTATATTTTTAAACATCCGCAGCACATCGTTTGGAACTAATGTTTTAATCCTTTACATCTCTAAGCAAAAAAATATGAGTAGCTAATTGTTTATTTTCAACATTGCCTGTGGGTTGTGGAATAGTCAGTAATAGGACTATTGCTGGGCGAGTCGGTAGCAGTAAAGCAGGAGACTAAAGTCTTTATAGTATGTATTTTCAGTTGTTTATCTACTGAGTCCAAACACTCTCTGATCGCTGCAATATTCTATCTCCATTTTTGGCCTCGAATCTAAGGGCTGGTAGACACAATCGGCCGCCCGATTCAAGACCACCACTCGTACCTTGGATGACTTCAGCACAGTTCACTTTGTTGCAAACATTCGGGTCAGAACTCTGGTTACAGGATACCTTTTTCCAGAATTCCTATGAATCTCAGAAGCTTTGTAAAGGGTCTTTGGCTACGCCTTCCCACCTAACTCAAAGATGTGTGTGTGTGTGTAAAAAGGTTCATGTGATCGGAGCTTATCCGCATTTTGGAGGCGTTCAATGCGACTGAGAGTACGAGGCTACTTACTCTCTGAATGTGACGCGAGTTCGTCACAAAGTTAACTTCCAGTTAAATGAACTTGAAACGAAGTGAATGTGAAACGAAATGTTTGCCCCAAAACACAAAGCTCCGTTCCGTCCAAGAATCAAACCTACACCCTAACGCTCATGAGCTGAACCTTTCTGACTAATTCTGTTACCCCGCCTCCTTTTAACCGCTAATATTCTCTCTTCTATAAGGCGGCGAGCTGACAGAAACGTTAGCACGCCGGGTGAAATGCTTCACGGTATTTTGTCTGTCTTTATGTTCTAAGTCCAAATTCCGCTGAGGTCGACTTTGCCTTTCAGCCTTTCGGGGTCGATAAATTAAGTACCAGTTGCGTACTGGGGTCGATCTAATCGACTGGCCCCCTCCCCCAAAATTTCGGGCCTTGTGTCTAGAGTAGAAAAGAATATTCTCTCTTCTTCTTTGTTCACCTATCTCTGTGTCTGTGTCTCTCTCTCTCTCTCTCTTCTTACTCTTCTCCTATAATAATCCTCACACTATGCTTACTTCTCTTCCTCCTCTTTTTCATCTCCTTTCTTTTATACCTGTTTACGTTACTTCCACTGTCTCTAATATTTTCTTTCATGTAACTTAAGCATCCACAAGTAAAAATTCTCTAATCTTTTCATCAAATTTGTTTTGCATTTTTTTTTTTTTTCACCAGGAACTGTTTCTAATAAATCTCAGATTTATTAGAAACACAGATTCTAGCAAATCACCGAAGAAAATGGAAATGAAAAGAACTAAAAGAAAAAAGAAAATTCTTCTTCCATCACGTGATCACTTACTCTCAGACATTATTATTCTGACTATACTTTACTCAACCACCATCACCACTCCCAGCACTATCATCAACAACAGCAGCAGCAAACCAGGGAGCATTTTCGCAGTTTTGACTTGCTAGAAATCGCAGCCAAATCTCCCTCAGATTACACACTTATATATAGAAAGAACATATAGGATAATGCAAGCCCTTTTCAAAAGAAGGGATGGTTACATTTGGAATGCCTTTGACTATAAGCTGCCATATCGCCTCCACCTCATAACCTGGTGAAAGATGCACTGGATAATGTTACCCTAGTTGCACTCTGAAATAAAATGAAAATAGATAGAATGTCATGGTTGGAACGCCTTGAAACAGCAAAATCTGGAACCGGATTAAATTGGTGAGGATTTACCTGGGTGACAATAAACCAAAGGAAAATAGAATCTTTTTTAAAACGGGGGCCACATTTTTCATTAACGAAACACTTTGAAACTTGGATCACTGGTAGAATGTGTCATATAAAACATCTTTTTCTCTTAGTCTTCTTAAAAATTATTCCATGTTAAAGTTGTATTTCTGTAATTTCAACCAATCACTGACGTCCATTCAGCCGATATACATTAAGTGCCGACTACATAAACAAACGATTCTGAAACAATTAACCCTAACCCTAACTCTAACCCTAACCCTAGGGTTAGAGTTAGGGTTAGGGTTAGGGTTAGGGTTAAAGCAAATTTAAAATGAAAAAAGCAAATAAAACGAAGAATCATTTGTTTATGTAGTCGGCACTTAATGTATATCGGCTGAATGGACGTCAGTGATTGGTTGAAATTATCGAAATAAGACAATTTTTTGCATGAAATAAATTCG
>NC_068987.1:25303255-25304465 GCF_001194135.2 Octopus bimaculoides | reverse complement strand
ATAAGTATACGAAGTTTGAAAGTCTTTCGGTACCAAAAGCACTACGTAAAACATTAATGAAAAATGTGGCACCCGTTTTAAAAAAGATCCGGAAAATATCGTGGAAAGCCGAATACCTTTAATTACTGTACGTAGTAGTAGTAGTAGTAGTAGTAGTAGTAGGAGTTGTTGTTGTTGTTGTTGTTGTTGTTGTTGTTGTTGCGCCGGCGGCGGCGGCGGTGGTGGTGGTGGTGGCGGCGGTGGTGTTGGTGGGGTGGTAGCGACAATAGGAAAAATCTAACTTTTCAGACTTTTGTTCTTCATCAGACTGTAGAAATGATGACTGAGCTGTTCGTTTCACCTAACTCAACTTACAGGTCAGCTCAGTTATGGCAAACCTAGAGATAAACAGCACATCTAATCCTTGTCCATTCTGTTGTATCTTGAGCAGTAGATGTGATCAGTCACCCGATTTAATAAACTATCTGGTAAAAGGGTACCTTCAGAGGAGCCCACTCATTCGATTCAGAACTCCAGTTTTAGGATAATTACATTTTTTCCCCTCACATTATGTCACGGAGCCGCTGAAAGAGTATCACAAGTAATGCTTTTCTTTCTCGGACCAGGCCACTAAAAACCCCCATAAGATGAAATATAGAAATAAATAAACTAAATAAATATATAAATGAATAAATTACTGAAATATGTAAAGTAATATTAAACCAGGCTTAGCTATCTTATACTTAACCATACTTAACTGAACTAAACCAGATTAATTAAACATTCCTCATCCACCTTCTGCTCTATTCAGTACCTGAATAATTAACTAGTGATACAAGTGTACACAACTGGAGTACATATATACCGTTTCACATTTTTTGGTTGCTTCTTTCTCTTATTCTTTGTTTTGTTCTTGTTTTCTTTTCGCTTTGGTTCTTTCTCTCTCTTACTATCACACCCACTATGTCTGTCTGTCTGTCTCTCTCTCTCTCACTCGTACACAGATACGAATATATACATAGATAGATACATACATACATACATACATACATGCATATATATATATATATACACACACACACACTTACGTAAACACATATACATAATTTCACATAATTCTATTAAAACTCCCGGAAAATATGAACTAGAAATTCGTCAGTTTCGAACAAAGTAATAGTTTTCCTTTTGAATGTATGCAGTGTGTGTGTGTGTGTGTGTGTGTGTGTGTGTG
>NC_068987.1:25300188-25303230 GCF_001194135.2 Octopus bimaculoides | reverse complement strand
CCCATATACGCATATATATATATAAATACATTTATGTGTGTATATATGCATATATATTTTTTTATTTATGTTATTATATGATTGAACGTCACGCATCCATTCCCGAGTAAGTTTATCTTAATAATTTTGATGCGACTCTACCCTGTTCTGTTCTCTCTCTCCCCCTTTCGTTTTCTCTCTCTTCCTTTCTCTAATTCTTTTTTCTCCCCTTCTCCTCCTTTCTTTTTTCTCTAATCCCCCCTTACCGTTTTCTATCTGTCTCTCTCTCCCCTCTTCTTCCTTTACTCTCTCTCTCTCTCGTTGCTCACGCGTGACCATCGTCCATCTTTCTTTTCCTCATGCGATCATCTTTCTTTTCCTACAGTCTGTCGACAGATAAGAATGCGTCTGGTTTGTGCTTCTCTCCTATCTTTTCTCTTATCAAAGAATATTCCTCCACCGTTCGCTTCCTTACCTCGTCTGGCCTAACAGCCCTCCAGGTTTGTTTTCGTTTGGCTTGTTGTATGCCTCTATTGTCCCGTTTCTGTTACCAACTTTGACTCTCCGCAAATCCCAAATTTTAATTAGGTTCGCGAGAGCAACTGTTTTTCGAAGCCTCAAATTGTTAATTACTCGAAACGTGGAGTAGATGAACAACCGACAACCGATGAAGGGTCGTTCTTTATATTACTTGTCTTGTTTTCCATTTATTTCTCTCGTTGTTCGCATACCCGAGTTTGCCTTCGTATTTCATGTTGTGTTCGTATTTCGTAATTTATGTTGTTTCCGTTTTGTGACGTCCTGTACACACACACACACACGTGTGTGTGCATATATACGCATATATATTTCTTTTATTTGTTATTATATATATACATATACACAAACATACAAATATGTATTCTATGCACACATGTATGGCTGTATGCATGCATACATGCATGCACGTATGTGTATTAGATTAGCGCCATTTGAGCCGTTTTCAGAATTTCCACGTCATTTCTTCAGACGAAGATCTTCTGCCCAAATCAAAGACAGCATAGTAATGAAATTGAAGACAGAGTGTCAGAACAATCATCCCATTGGTTAGATCAGGCCACACAGAGACATCTAAATTAACCAGTTCAACAATTAGTTATCTTCGATTTTATTGGTAATCATTTCTAACATAATTTAATTAGTTCATTTATGGAGCTCTTAGTATATTTGTCGATATTTGAAAGCCTAATTTACGTAGCTAGCAATATGCATGGCTGGATTAACCATAGGTCTCGCCGTTTGACGCGTTAGCATGGTGTCTTGTTTGGGGCTACTTTTCGCTATATGATGACCGTAATGCATAGAAACTCGAAGTACCAACTAATGATGTCTGCCACATATTTTATACTTTAATCTACATGTACTGGGTTCTATTTATCACGTTAGTTGTTAGCTACGTGTGTGTGTGTGTGTGTGTGTGTGTGCAAATATAGGACCAGAATAGATATAAAAGAGTTTATTCGTTGGACGCATAAGAATACGTTTCATTGCTGCTCATAGCTTTTAGCTAATTGGACCACCCAGATCTTCAGTTGATATTCTGCAGGATATTTTCCATTTAAGAGAGAGAGAGTCGCTTACGACGTCGAGGGTTCCAGTTGAGCCAATCAACGGAACAGCCTGCTCGTGAAATTAACGTACAAGTGGCTGAGTACTCCACAGACACGTGCACCCTTAACGTAGTTCTCGGGGATATTCAACGTGACACAGTGTGACAAGGCTGACCCTTTGAATTACAGGCACAACAGAAACAGGAAGAAAGAGTGAGAGAAAGTTGTGGTGAAAGACTACAGCAGGGTTCACCACCATCCCCTGCCGGAGCCTCGTGAAGCTTTAGGTGTTTTCGCTCAATAAACACTCACAACGCCCGGTCTGAGAATCGAAACCGCGATCCTATGACCGCGAGTCCGCTGCCCTAACCACTTGGCCATTGCGCCTCCAGATAGATAGATAGATAGATAGATAGATAGATATGAATCATCCCTTAACGTAGCCAATTGACATGAATATACTTTGCTTTGAGCTCTAACAAGATCGCAACAAGATCGTTATTTTCACTATTTAGATTTAAAGACAAGGTTTACTACTGACCACATTTGTCTTTACTTTAATTTCAAATTACCCGATATTTTTAGAGTTATCTATCTTTTCTTTGTTGCGCTTCATTTTAGATATTTAACCCTCTCTAGGGAGAGATTTTTATTTTTAATACCAATGATAATCCCGATTAATCGAATTTTCCCATCTTACTATTTTCCATATGTGACACTTTAAGCATGCAGAACGTCCCCTTGAGGTGTATTCCCCAAGTACAACATATATACATACATTATATATATATATGTGTGTTTGTGTGTGTGTGTGTGTGTGTGTGTGTGTGTGTGTGTGTAATGTCGATAATAACAAATATATATACACACACACACACACACACACACACACATACCTGTAAGTATACATACACACGTATACACACATATACAAACAGGCACATATATACACGTATGCACGCATACACAAACAGGCACATATATACACATATATATATGCAGAAATATATATATATAGATACACACACACACACACTCACATATGCATATACAGATATACATGTGTGTGTGTGTGTGTGTGTGTGTGTGTGTGTGTGTGTGTGTGTGTGTGTGTGTGTATGCATATCATAATAAAAAATTTTTTCAACGTTTCATTACCGAAACATCACTTCGTTGTTAGGTAGCAATAAAAACGGAACTCACTCTACTCCAATAAACGTAAAATTATCTTGTAGCGAGTATAAATTACATCATCAACACTTATCTCTCTTCCCTCCAGGCCTGCTGCCTAATTCTAAATCAGAAATACCACCAAGATACTTCACTTTACAGATGTTCCTTGTCTGCTTCTACCTGGTTTAATTATTAACTTGTAGGGCGTGTGAGTGTGTGTGAGAGAGACAGAGAGAGAATAAGGGAGACTGTATGTGCGTGTGCGAGTGTGAATGGTGTATGCGGGCACACAAAATTATAT
>NC_068987.1:25298175-25300178 GCF_001194135.2 Octopus bimaculoides | reverse complement strand
ATGTATATATGTATATATATATATATACACATATATATATATATACACACATATATATACACACACACACATATGTATGTATATAAGTATGTGTGTGTGTGTGTATTCAAATTTTGCAACAGAACAGCTCTCGGTAAAAATCTTTATCTATATGACATACTTAATGAATATATATATGGTGGAAAAGCCAGTAGCGGAAGTGTTCATCAGGGAAAAAAATCCCCTTATAGACGTATTGTGTAAAAAAAACAGTATATTTCAGAGTTAGACGAAACGAAATCGCAGTGGAAGCGACTGCTTGAATGACAAAAGTGCATTTCGCCGTTTTTGCGGCTTGTCAACGCCACGCACTCGCGTCACTCTCAATATTTATCATCCCGGCTAGTATCAGACAGTAATAAATAAGTGACAGGTTATGCAGAGATACCGCAGTGCTAAACAAAATTCAAATTTTGACATCTTTATCCACCAACACTACTCTCATTACGTCCACCATTGCTCTCGCAGATATTACCATCAATAACATCATTAGTATCCTCACCATCTGATACTACGGATAACCTCTACATAGTGAATCGATCCCTGAAACAAAGGAGCATATTTCCCTCCAATTGAACTTACAGTGCTTCTGAAAGTTTTTTAACAAACCATTTCTTTTACTAACACTTTCAACGCCCCACCCCATAATTCAATAAAATTAATAAATCATAAAAAAATTGCTGCCGACAGGTTGATCGCCATTTGAAGACTATTTATAAATGAGCCGATATGATAGAAAATGTCAACATAACATTTCGACTACTAATATTGATTTCACATTTTGGCACAAGACAGCAATTTAGGGGAAGAAGGAAGTCGATTACATCGACCTCACTACTCAACTGGTACTTATTTCATCGACCCCGAAAGGATGAAAGGCAAAGACGACCTCGGCAGAATTTGAACTCAGAACGTAAAGACACACAAATTGCCACTAAGGGTTTTGCCCGTCATGCTAACGGTTCTGCTAGTTCACCGCCTTCATTTCGACTACTAATACTACCAGATGATTCACACACAGGCTAAAATTTGAAAATATATTTGGTAATAAGGGCAATCTATTTCCCCTTCGGCCCCCACCTCTGTCTCCAGAACTCATATAAAATTTTCCAACGCTTCATCGGGAATGGTACCTTTCACTTCGTGAAGCACTGTTTTATTTACATTATTTACATTTGACAGATATTTGCCCTCATCTCGGATTCTGAGTTCGATTCCAGGCAGTGACCCGAATAATGATAATAATAACAACAACAACAACATCGAAAAATACCTTAGGAATGAGAACCCAGGTTCGAAATTTCCCCAAGACACCTGATGAAGGCTGGAGGGTATATCAGCCGAAACGCTGTGTTAACCACAAACAAGATGAGGACAAATATCCGTCAAATGTAAATAATGTAAATAATGTACATAATTCCTCATCTCTTAAATATAGAACCGTACTGTTTTATTGTCTTCAGCCCTTTGCCTGTCTAAAACATTTTCATAGTTTTGATCTAAATGTCCATTCTTGGTTTCAGAATTTTAGTTAGGCCTTGTTTCATACGTCCTGAGTAATATAAAGCTTTCTTGTCTTAAGTTTCAAGTTACTTTGGTGATTGGAAAAAATTGGGTATGTGTAATGCGTGGACGTCAATTAAATATGTTCAATGTATTACATGTGATACACAGAACAAGCAAAAGATTTTGACAAAAAATATCGCATTGGATAAAAAAAATGGATAAATAAAACGGGATGGTCATGGCTGAAACGCCTTTGCTAAATACAAGCTGATCAGGAAATGGAGAGCTTCGACCTGCTAGTAAAAGTGTCTAAATCTTCCTCAAATCATTCTCTACTGCCTTGAAAAAGAAATGCAAGGACGCACAAGTTAACGTGGCCCTGGAAAAGAAAACATTATGATTATAAGTTTGTTTGAAGAGAGTAGTAGTAGTAGTAGTAGTAGTAGTAGTAGTAGTAG
>NC_068987.1:25292998-25298093 GCF_001194135.2 Octopus bimaculoides | reverse complement strand
GAGGAGGAGGAGGAGGAGGAGGGCTGTTTACTACTGGCTGGATTACTATCATACTCCATTATCACTCTACGGTCAGCATAATCATCGCTATCCATAGAAAACGTTCACCTCTCAAGAATATGAATATAAACAAGCAAAATGGTTGCCAAATATTGAAAGTGAAAGTTCTCACCAAGATACACTAAGTAAACATGATCCCTGATAATGACGTCAATAAAACTAACTTTCGCTTTCCTTCACTACTTGCTATTGTGTTGTTTTTCATTTCACTCCTACTTCTGTTCTTTACTTTTACGTGTGTTCTATATATTTTTCTCCCTCTTCTCTATTTCTTTCTCTTTAAGAAAGGAGGGAGTGATAAATGGATGGTTGGATAGATAGATAGATAGATAGATAGATAGATAGACAGATAGACAGATAGATAGATAGATAGATAGATACAAATCAATCTATCGACATCTAAGGATTTGAGACATGTTAGGACAGATAAAATGTCTGTAGCTCGAGGAAAATCTATTGTTTGATGTCTATCAAAGCAAAGCAACGAAAATATATAGGATGTGTGTATGTGTGAGAGGAAAAGAGAAAGAAAGAGAGAGAGAGAGAGAGAGAGAGAGAGAGAGAGAGAGAGAGATCTTTTACAAAGAAGCTTGTTAGTGAAAGGACTTTATATATATATATATATATATATATATATATATATATAGTGTTTGTATTGGGTTTTACATGCGGAAAATGATTCTATGTTTTTATATTATTTATTGTGTAGATTATTACTATTTACTGATTTGTAAAGGCACGATGCATTGGCAAGTGCAAGCTGTCAATCGATAATTATATTGGATGGCCAGACAGGCGGATGAAAAGATGGTCGGATGGATTGATGGTCCAAGAAACAGATAGACTGATGGACGGGCGTAGGATTGACAAATAAATGAATAGATGGACAGATGAACAGACAGCTGGAAGATATTTGACAGACGGATGGATAGATAGACGGATGGAATGATGGACAGATTAACAAGTGAGCAAATAGATGGACAGATGAACGGAAAAGGGAGACAGAGATCGACAGACGACCAAATGGAGGGACAGATGAAAGGACGAATGGATGGATAGATGAATGGAGTGGGAGGGAGAGATATCTGTCAAGGAAGAAAAAGAATGAAGATAAAAATGAAGGAGAAAATAGAGAAGGTTGCAAAAAAAAAAAAAAGGGATAAAACCATGGACATTGTATGATAAGAAAGAAGAAATTGTTGACAGAAATAGGGTAACGCAGAGGAGACAAACAAAGAACCAAAAATAGACATGGTTGTGTATTAGGAAATGAAAAGTGAGTTTTGATGGTGTGG
Source organism: Octopus bimaculoides (assembly GCF_001194135.2). Lineage (NCBI taxonomy): Eukaryota > Metazoa > Mollusca > Cephalopoda > Octopoda > Octopodidae > Octopus > Octopus bimaculoides. The sequence continues at coordinate 25,296,738 of NC_068987.1, read as the reverse complement.
TTTGAATGAAAATAGACATAATAGTAGTTGTAGAAGCGAGAACTAGAATGGAGAATGTGAGAATATTATAATTAGTAAGGTAACGTGGAAGGAGAGAATATAGGAATGGGAACTATGGAAAACAAAAATATATAGATAGATGAACAAACTTAAGAATAAATAGATAGATAGGCAAGGGGGCGGCAGGATGAAAAGACAAGAAAAATAGATAATTTATCAAGCAAAAAAAAAAAAAAAGTGCAGAGTGAAAGTAAAACCTAGTTAAACCATACAAATTACAGAAAAAATGTAAATTAAAAAAAGTTTTAATTTTTTTTTTGTTAAATTAAAGCATAGAGATTTGTTTACATCAGTAAACACGAAATCAATACCAGAAGAAAATTTTTACATCAAAACCACAACATTTATCGTGATGCTTTTCGAAGTTAGTCACAATATATATTTGCTACAACCGATCACAAGAAATCGATTGCCACATTGCGACTCCCCAAGCGAAATGTTATTGACCAGTTAGATTTCTGAATCTAGTAAACAGTATGTAGTATTAGATTGAAAGTTGGGTTTTGTTTGATGCAAGAATGACATAAAACTAATTCAGAAGATAGCTTTATATTTTATTTTATCGATTTGTTAAAATTTGCATTGTTGTTTCGGTTGTGGGAGTGGTGGTAAAATTTTGCTTTTGTCGTGCAATTTTGAAGAGCTACGATGTTTAATACAAATCGCAGAGGAGGATTTATAGAAGAAGCAGGATCAAAACAAAATGATCATCACAGGTTCGTATCCGGCAACAATGTCAGCGCACCTTCAAGTACATTTATTAAAAAAACATAATCGTTTGCTCGATTTCACTAAGCTTGTTTTTACTTCGCTATGCTGAACTTAAAACTATACACAAAGCGCGGAGACGAACAGAAGAATACTGTATTGATTATACATTAGATGCGTTCCGCGTTCAAACTGAATCCAATAAATGTTATCTCATACACACATCCAATCGGAGAGAAGAGATAGTATTGTAGCGCTCGTAAAGAAGCCAAGAAGAACATCTCCATCACAAAATGGCGTCCAAAAGACTGACAGAAAGAGAGGAGAAAAAACATGTATAATGGAATTTTATACAAATTTGTTACCGATATTTTACTATAATCAAGCTTCCGTATGTCCAGAGAACTGCTTCTGCTGCCACCACTGACACAAGTATCATTCCCCACCAAAAAAAAAGAAAAGAAAAAAAAACGCTGCAGTTTCGTATATTACAACTGCGGGTGTTGGAGATGAAGTCCTTTGCTACTATTACTAGTTGCTATAGTTAATCCTGTATGAGGGTTAAGCATGAATGATTATTAATTTATATATTCAGGGATCTTCAATAAATAAATTTATTATAGGCGACGTGCTTATAAATTATTTACAATACTTATTTTTTCTATTGGTGTTTTCAGCAACCACTGTGAAGGCAGGGGTAGCATGGCGAGCGCAGTGTATTAGAGACGGGTTTGTAACAAAGTGTTTCTGCAATCCCATTTTTAAATTCGATAGAACATACAGAATATCACATTAACCGTATTATTTTATCATATTAGAAAAAGCATGAGCACCATGATGCATTAGGCTTTAACTGAAACCATACATACATACATACAAGAAAACGTTGACGATGGCTTCGAAGTTTCACCGACCAGATCTTCGTCAGACTGTAAAGTATTTGGGAGTAGGGGCTTCAACCTAGTGGCTGCGGAATACATGTGGTTTAATAGCGTGCTTTTTACGGCCTATAAATAGCAACAATACAGATTGTTAAACCACACCTACTTCACAACCACTAATCCTCTCACACAAGATGAACCAAATTATATAAAAACCTTGAAAAATCAACAAAACTTTACAATTACACACTGTAGACTACGAAATTTTGAAGCTATTGTCAACCTTCCGTCATAAAAATTAATTTGATACTCCACTTAAATGTACTGAGTGGAGTGGTTTTCCAATAAACCCATTTTTTTATGCATAACTATACTTAAAACAAACATGAATAAATATATATATATAGATTCTGTAAATAATAATAATAATAGTATTTCGTAAGCTTAAAGCTTATAAGCGATCAACGCGCAATGACTAAAGAAAACCATTGCAGTGAGATATATATATATATATATATATATATATACACAAGCAAATCACATGCAGGTTATCAAAAGGAGCCTTTTAAGTGGTCCATTCGAGCTGCTAGAAATATCAGCCAAATAAACTGAAATGACCGCCACCCATTTTATTACAAAAGGATTGGACAATGTAGTCAATAATGTATAACAATACAAAAGGAGATAGCTTTAATACCTTTGAGTAAAGGCAAAGATGACCTCGACAGGATTCGAGCTCAACAAGTGAAGAGCATGAAGAAATATCGCTAAGCATTTTGTCGGGTGTGCTACCGATTCCGTCAGTTCACCGCCTTCCTAACGCTAAGTAACCACAACGTTACCATTCAATTTATACTTCATGCATATCAATGCATGATAGCCTTCCCTCTCCACCGCTATCAATACTGGCCAAGAGGAGGAATCGATAGAGTGTGGCACCACAACCATTGCAGGTATTGCTGTCAGAACGCAAAAGACCGAAAAATTACCATAAAGAATCTTCTCCGATGCTATAACAGTTTTGCCAATTCACCATCTTGGATTGGTATTCTTTTATTTTTTTTTTTATCGACCCAAAAGGATGAAAGTCAAAGTGAACCTCAGAGTGATTTGAACTCAGTGCGCATAGAGTCGGAAGAAATATTGTTAAGTATTCTATCCAACGCTCTAAAACAGTGGTTCTCAACCGGGGTCCATGTGGCCCCTGAGAGTTCATATAAGATTTTTGGGGGTCCACGTAACAAAATAGTAAATTGGGGGTCTGTTATGTCTCAAGCTACTGCTATCTAGCACCTTCGGATGATCTCTACTCGTCAGCTACTCAACAGTCACTACCACGGCTAGACTACCTCTATTTATATGTCTTGGGCGATCCTTCTTCTTCGCTTGGGGGTGTCGACACAACAGGGTCCGCAATAATATTTCAAGGGTCCCTGAAAAACTTTACTTTAGATGTATGTATTGGTATGTATTTCAAGAAACAGCTAGGTTTCTTTCTCAAATGTTTTACATAGTTCAACCTGCACAAGTTAATGTGTGGAAAACAAAATAGGAATTTTGAAAGAAGTTTCTATAAAATTATTTTTTAAGCATCGAGTGGCTAAGGGAGTCCACCAGAGTAAAATGCTAATCAAAGGGGTCCGTAGGTAAAAAAAAATGTTTGAGAACCCCTGCTCTAAAACGTCGGTCCTCAACCATTCTTTTTTACTTATGGACCCCTGTGATTGCTATTTTATTCCACTGGACCTTCATAGCTACTCGATGTGTATTTAAAAAAACCCTTCTGTATTTTTATAGCTAAATATTTTTAGGAACTGTATAAAAATATATATATATATTGTGAATTCTATCTTTTATCTGTTTCAGCCATTTGACTGCGGTCATACTGGAGCACCGCTTTGAAGGGTTTTAATCGAACAAATCAACCCTAGGACTTATTTTTTAAAGCTCAGTACTTATTCTATTGGTGTCTTTTACTGAACCACTAACTTACGTGGACGTAAACATACAAACACCTGTTGTCATGCGGGGGTGGGGGTGGGGGGCAAGCACAGACACAAAGACATAGCTATATGCATATATATATATATA
>NC_068987.1:25290105-25292682 GCF_001194135.2 Octopus bimaculoides | reverse complement strand
ATATATATATATATATATATATATATATATACGACAGGCTTCTTTCAGCTTCCGTCTACCAAATTCACTCACAAGGCTTTAGAGGGCCGAAGCTATAGTAGAAGACACTTGCCCAAGATGCCCCGCAGTGGGACTGAACAAAGAACTATGTGGTCGTGGGGCAAGCTTCATACTACACAGTCACGCCTGCGCCGAAATATAAGCATTTTTATTGCGCATAAATTTTAACAGCAAAATCTTATATGGACCCCTTTGGGTCATCGAGCCCCTGGTCGAGAACCATCCTTCTAAAACCTTTGAGAGCGAATTCAACGCCTTTAAATCACTCTCTATCGTCTTAAAAAGAGAAAAAGGAAGAGCATATTGAGACGTACAGTCTTAGATAATAAGGTAAACAGGTGAAGGTTACGGTTGGAATGTCGTTGATCACAAGGTCTATTCGATCAAGTTTGACCCGCAGCTGTATAATAACAGTAGGAAACTACTTTTTAATCACTATTATTAGTAAAAAACATAAAAAGGACTGTTGCCATCGTTACTTGAACATTGTCCGAAGTGAAATAAAGTAATATAAAGAAGAAAAAAAAACGTGGTGGGGGAAGGAGAAGAATGAAGCAAAATAGAAAGAAAGAAAGAAAGAAAACGAGAAAAAGAAAACGAGAAAGAAAGAAGGAAAGAAGAACCGTCAAATAGAAAATCGTTACGAGAATAGTTTTTGAAGTTGTCTTTAGATGATAAAAAAATAATGAAACAAAACAAAGCACAGCTACAACTGAGAAGAGATCGACTAAACTGTAGTAGTAGTAGTAGTAATAGTAGCAGTAGTAGTAGTGGTAGAAGTAGTAGTAGCAGCAGCAGTAATAGTAGTTGTAGCAGTAAGAGGAGGAGAGGGAAGTGGAGCAGCTGCAGTAGTGGTGGTTACGGTGGCCGTCGATGTGGCGGTAACAATGGTGTTAATGGTAGTGTTAGTAGTGGTGGTTGTGGTGGCGGCCACAATAGTGGTGGTAGTGATAGTGGTGGAGGTGATGATAATGGCGGAGGTGATAGTAGTGGTGGTCGTAGCGCCGTTGGTTTCGGAGGAGGAGGTAGTGACAGTGGTAGTGGCTGTGATAGGTAAGTGTTTTAGACTACTTAATTTGTAAATTGAAGATTTCAAAGCCAGATTTGTTCTACTATATCTCTCTATCTATCTATCTATGTTCCTATATATGTATCTATCTATCTATCTATCTATCTATCTCTAGATGAACAATGGACCTAGTTGAAAGGTCTCTGGGATACTTGATTGCTTCATCAAAAATCTCAAGTTCAAAGCCAAAAAGCCAGGTCTTCCGCTGCAGCAGGCAGGTTATCTAGCTGGCTGGCTGGCTGGCTGGCTGGTTGGCTGGTTAGTTGGTTGACTGTCTTGCTGTCTGACAAACTGAGGTGTTAGTATTTTCTACTACAGAGCTCGTGAGAACAAGATTTCAAAGCCGTTCTTTTATGAGCATTGACCTGGAACTAGCTCAGGTTATCACAGTACAGCGATCATTTCGTTGTTATATAACGCTGTATATTCTTTATCTAGTTTCAGAATAAAGTGGCTTTGTTGAGACGCTGCTTCCAAGGAGTTTTAGTAAATCATAATGACCTCTGTTTCAGTCTAGTACTTATTTTATCGATCTCCATCGAAAGACCAAGTTACCGTTTGACATAAAGCAATGCAGCAATCGAAGCGTCGCTAACCACACACACACACACACACACACACACACATTTATACATATATATACATATATATACGTGACGTTCCTTGGTAGACAGATATGATAAGAGGGACAAGCCTTTCGAGATCAAGTCAAAGCAGAATCAGAAGACTGAATTTTAAATGAGCCAGAACAAAATTCTGGAGGAGACTTGTATTTGCATAAAACAAAACTTAGCCACATGCATACAACGCATTAACGGTTCACTTCTTTAATTCAAACTATGACTATTTGAGCCAAAACATTCAATTTTTCGCTCAGACAAAGGTCGCACAGCATTTTTGATTTGAAGCTCCCGTTTCTTCAGCCAAGTCCTCATGAATTCAAAATTACCTGGTCTTTTATGGACAGAGCTCAACCATACTGGAATAGGATGCTTCAAATCAAAGATGCAGTGTGACCTTTGTCTAAGCGAAAAATAAAAAATATTGCACCTTCGCAGGCGTGGCTGTGTGGTAAGAAGTTTGCTTCCCAGGCATACGGTTCCAGGTACTTGCACCTTGGACAAGTACCTACTATTATAACCTCTAGCTAACAAAAGCCTTGTGAGTGGATTTGGTAGACGGAAACTGAAAGAAGCCTGTCGTGTATATATAAGACTTTCCGTATTCCTGAGCGTCATACTAATACATCCTTTTGTTATTTACACCACCTGTCCTCGTCTGTTGTTGTTTTTTCGTACATTCTCCCATATATATATATATATATATATATATATATGTATATGTGTGTATGTCTTCTAACACCGCCTAACAAACGGTGTTGGTGTGTTTACGTCCCCGTAACATAGCGGCTCGGCCAAAGGTATCGATAGAATAAGTACCAGGATTTT
>NC_068987.1:25288605-25289875 GCF_001194135.2 Octopus bimaculoides | reverse complement strand
AGAGAATGGGAGAGAGAGCGGGGAGAGAGAGCGGGGAGAGAGAGAGAGAGAGAGCGGGGAGAGAGAGAGAGCGGGGACAGAGAGAGAAAATTAAAAAAAGGATTCCAGGCATGACCATCGCGATTTTACCTAAGACATACTGCAGCTAAAACCACATTCTGCAATGCTATCTTATCGAAGGTAACTGAGCATGTGATCTTTGGGTGTAAAATACCATTACAGCATGGTGTAAATGAGCTCTGAGCTACGAAAAGTTGAAAACCAATACTCCTAGTTTATTACAGAGGCCCTGAAAAAGCTCATAGGTGTTGATTCTTTACCTCTCAGACAAAAGTTAAAAAATAAAGAAGATTAAAAAATACTTTTAAAAATTCACGTTAGTCCACCTTGGTAATACGATCCAAGAAACGGCATTCAAATGTTCTATCACTTTATACGCTTCGCTTTGCCTAAATTAACAAAGCATCAGTTGAGATAAATGACTATTGCTAAACTGATTGTACTAGTCTGATAAACTAAAAATGGTAACAGAAATTATCTAATAGATCGAAATCTAATGCACAAAAAAAAAATCTAGATTATAGAAACATCTGGTTTTTATTTCCACGCTCATACAATACTGAAATGAAACATTAAGATTATATCAATTCCATTTAATGGGTCTTGAAGTCAACGAAAGACACAAAGCGGCAACAAGAAAGCTGTATAAAACTGTTGGTAACGAAATCACCACTACGGTAACTACAGCAATATCAAACAGTTCTACTTCAGGGTTAGCGTCGATATGATAATAAACTAATGAACTTGGGGTATATAGTGATTTACAACGTATACGAAGGCTGTGTACAGACAGTAAAAACGACCCAGGCACTCAATATGTGCGTGTATGAGTAATAAATATATATATATATAGTCTGTGTGGTCATATACACACACGCACACACACACACACACACACACACACATATATATATATATAGGACGAGCTTCTTTCCAGTTTCCGTTTTCCAAATCCATTCACAAAGCCTCAGCCCGAAGCTATAGCGGAAGACACTTGCTGAAGTTGCCACGAAGTGGGAATAAACTCGGTACCATGTGGTTGGGAAGCAAGCTTCTAACCACACAAACCTACGTACATATATACAATACATACATATATATACACTTGCATACATACAATACATATATATAAATAAAACGTGTTTGTTGTATGTATGAGTGTGTGTGTGTATATATATATATATATATATATATATATATATATATATAT
>NC_068987.1:25284049-25288345 GCF_001194135.2 Octopus bimaculoides | reverse complement strand
ATATATATACATATATATACATATATATATATATATACATATGTGTGTGTGTGTGTGTGTGTGTGTGTGTGTGTGTGTATAAACGATTCAGATGGCTGTATGATTAAGACAAATAGTTACGAGTGCTATAGAAGAGATAAGCACGTAATAAGTCGAAACTACAACACTATAGGTACATGAAGATTTTTGAAATTAGAAGTTATAAGATTTATGCCTTTACAATGATATTGGCAACAATTGGAATAGCGGTAGATGGCAGAATCGGTAGATGTACTAAACAAAATAACGTCCAATATTTTAAATCTTGCACACGAAATACACATACGAAATAAGTCCAATATTTAGTTACACTGCTTCAGATTTCTTTCCTTCATTTCATGAGTGGAGATATAGACATTTAGAGAAAACTTCTTCACAATCACGTGATTTCAAATCCGAACTTTCCCACCGCGACACATAGGACGAATGTTTCATGCTCAAGCCTTCGGCTTCAACATTGCCATGTCAGCGTAACTGAATAGACGTGAAGTGTGCAAAAGTTCGTCGGGGTGAGTTGTACTTATTCTTGGGAGGTAGACTTCGTCAGACACGTAGTTAAGTGCTGTTAGCGGAGAGTTCTTTATCATTTATTTGTTTCAGTCATTCGTCTGTGGCCATGAAATGTTTTCTTCAAAACAATTGACCTTGGCACTTATTTTTAATTCTGGTCCTTATTTTATCGGCCCCATTTATTGAACCACTAGGTAATGCGAACGTAAACAAGCCAGCGTTGGTTGATGAGCGGCATGCGGGGGACAAAGACACACACAAAGACATATATATATACACCAGAGTAAGTACATAAATGCGAAACAAGGTGGAAAAAAAACTACTCGAATACCAGAGGTAGAGTAATGCGCTTTATCAAAAAGCAGCAAAAATATCACAAAAACAGTTACTCAGAGTTTCACGTTCCCGTTCGTCGGACAGTTTTGTTTTGAATGGAACAAAAATAAGGTTATAAACAAACATACAATTAGTTTAACGGATACACATCTGAAAATGGTTCTGTTTCATTGGTCCTTTCAACTAACGGTATTAATTGATTAATATTTTACAAATAATAATTTACCCTGGGTATTTAGACTCTGTCCTTCTTTTTTAGCTATTTTTGATTTAAGGTCTTCTTTGGTTTTATAAGATGATTTTATATCGAATTCTGTTCATTGCATGCAACTGGTCATTGTAAAAGCCGTTAGTTGAAAGGACCAATGAAGCAAGACCATTTTCAAGTGTGTATCCATTAAACTAATTGTATATGTTTGCTTTTAATCTTATTTTTGTTCCAATCTAAACAAAAGTGTCCGACGAACAGGAACGTGAAACTTTGAGTAACAGTTTTTGTGATATTTTTGCTGCTTTTTAATAAAGTATATAGATAGATAGATAGATAGATAGATAGATAGATAGATAGATAGATATGATACAAACAGGAAAAATAGAACTCAAGCTATGAGTATATCTATATCTTTATCAATATTTAGGAGAAGCAACAGTGTGACTTAAAGGTCGAGAGTTGGTACGTAACAAACTTACCAAAGTTTTAAAAGAGCCAACGCACAAAACTCTAGGCCCTTGAATCACTATTGCTTCTGCTAAATATTGATAAATATATTATTTCACCAGGGATGTGAGGATGCTATAAGATGATGCATAATCACTCAGTTCTGAGTGCACTGTTTTTTATTGCACAAACAGCTCTAAGCTAATGAAGTCAGTTATGTAATTTCAGTTTCCCGTGTCATACCATTAGTTCCATATATGTGTATACACACAAATACATAAACACAAACAGACACACACAGCTACACTCCGAAGAAAATATCTTCATATATTTTTATGCAAAAGAATATATGCAAATAAAACTTTTGCAATATAAAACAAACAAACGAACAAACATAGTTTTCTATATTTAACAGAAGTGTTTAAAGAAATACCAGATAATTTGTTTCATATCCTCTTTGGTTATTTTGAAACGGAGCCAAATAATGCGGTAGTTTATAAACATTAACCCGAAAGCAGCAATCGTCGACTAATATGCTCTATGCATTATATATAGAAATATAATATAACATGATTTAATATAATATACATACATATACATATATTTCTACACACACATATACGCTGGCACACTCGAACATTTGCACGAACGCAAGCAATGTAACACATACACAAACAAAATAGATGCCAGAAATAGTTTGGTTTCTAGACTCAATCCTTCCGATTGACCAGAATTAATAGGATATTTTATTTCCTTATTCCTGGTTTTTATTATATTCTTTTTTTTTTATTCCTCCTCCTTCTGTATTATTTTTAAAGATTCTCCATAAAGATAACAACAAACTAGAAAGAAAAAAACAATTAACAAGTAAAATTACAAATAAGAATAATCGCTCCAAAGAAACACGATACGCAAGGTTACAAGTCATCGAATGCCAAAGGAATTCATAAGAATTTCTAATTCCCTCCCTTGATTTCATTCGAAAACTGTCAGCCAGCTCTGATCATTAGAGCGTCAGACGCCAGAATCCAAAACAAACATAAGTTAAAAATAAAACATAACATACATACATTATAAATATACATATATATATATTTATTTATTCATACATGCATACACATGCATACACGCACACAGCCTGCTCCTGAAATTAACGTGTAAGTGGCTGAGCACCCTTAACGTAGTTCTTTGAGAGATTCAGCTTGACACAGTGAGTGACAAGGCTGACCCTTTGAAATGCAGGTACAACAGAAACAGGAAGAAAGAGTGAGAGAAAGCTGTGGTGAAAGAATGCAGCAGAGTTCGCCACCACCCTCTGCTGGAACCTCGTGGAGCCTTAGGTGTTTTTGCTCAATAAACACTTACAACGCCCGGTCTGAGAATCGAAACTGTGATTCCTAACCACAGAGCCATTGCGCCTCCACACACACACACACACACACACACACATGTATATATAGGGTCATTGGCGGTTTTTATACTTTTATTGTTCAAAATTAAGATCAACAAAGTTCTTTTTTCAACTGAAATATGCTCTCCTTCATTTTTCTACAATGCTCTTCCCTCTATCTGGTAGACTTGCAAGACCTCTCTTCCAAAATTCACTTTTGTGGCGAAAAATACTCTTCCAGTACTGTTCTGATCTCGTCAACAGAATTCATATTTATTTCCGTCCAAATGTCTTTGAAGACTGCGAAATAAACGATAACCAGGTGGAGCAATGTCCAGCGAATATGGTGGGAGGGGCATCGTTTCCCATTCAAACTACTCCAATGTCATCCTCACTGTATGTGGCCGAGCATTATCCAGATGGAAGAACACTTTTCGTCTTGAAACCAAAGATGGTCGTTTTATTTTTTTCTAGGGCTGACTTAAGCCGCTCAAGCTGCTCGCAGTAGATCTCCTTTGTTAATGTTTGGTTTGGTTTAAAACAAATCCAGGTATTTCAAAAACCATACAAAATAAATTCTTAATTCACGAAAATTATTTTGCGTAAGAAAATATATCCTAATTAGGAACGAGTAATTAAGACTAGTGTAGCTAGGGAATGGGAGATAATCGCAACATTCAAGATTTCTCCAAAGCTGACAAGCCACTTAGGAAAAAGGCAAGTTTATTGCCTGGTGATATTGAAACAAAAGATAAGCGGCAAAAAGAGTGACTATATTCAAGAGAATGAGTGATTATATTCAAGGCCTGAGCTTTTGTGAAACGAACTCGATGGATGATTTAGAGAACTAAACTGAATGCCTTTGTCTGGAAATGAGTTTCAAATTTTTGCAATCGTCAGTGGCATGGAACTCAATTCACAAGATAGAAATGGCATGTATGTGCGTCAGTATACTGGCACTCATAAAAGTCCCAGTATAGACACATATATGCAGCTACGAATCCCAAGGGACGTAAGTTTAGCTTCATAATGAATTACATACAGATATTATTCTTTGAAGTCAGAAATGAATTGTGATGCGTTAAGTACCGTTACAGAGTATGGAATGTGCGCATGTTTATTGCATTCATTAAGTGTGCTCTCGCTTCTAATGATTAAGCTAATTTTAAGATGGATTTTATTTTATGAGCGAGTATATACCAGTGAATGAAAATTATGTATAAGTTTGAATCTATGTGTGTTCACGCGCGTTCGCGCGCGCGCCTGTGTGAGTGTAAAAGAAACTGTGATTCGTTACCTACGTTCGCAGATATATATAAATATATATATATATATATATATATATATATATATATATATATAT
>NC_068987.1:25276510-25282434 GCF_001194135.2 Octopus bimaculoides | reverse complement strand
CACACACACATGGAAGATTTGATGGAATACAGATTTTTTTAAAAATGCAAAATGCTATATATAGTCGTTGGATTTGAACAATCTCTTTCATTAATCCTCATTGTCGATCATTAATTATTTTGTAGCAATTAACAGTTTTAAGTTCGTAAATATGTATGTATGTATATGTATATATATGTGCTTCGTGTATATGTGTGTGTGTTTGTTTGTGTGTGTGTGTGTGCAAATACTCATTTTTCTATATTAGAATACCTGCTCTTCGATGTTACGCAATACAATGCTAAGTTTAAGGCATAGAGCCATCAAATACCTGTTGCTGTGTCACTAACCAATCATTCACTTAATGTAGTATAATAATCTCGGAACGTTGGAGCATCCACAACCGTCAGTGGCACGAAACTCGATTCACAAAATAGAAATTGTATGTATATACCACAGTATACTGGCACTCATACACATATATATACACACAAATATACATATACAATAAAGAAATAAGAAACGTTAACACGCCGGGCGAAATGCTTAACGGTATTTCGTCTGTCTTTATGCTCTGAGTTAAAATTCCGCAGAGGTCGACTTTGCCTTTCAGCCTTTCGGGGTCGATAAATTAAGTATCAGTTGCGTTCTGGAGTCGATCTAATCGACTGGTCCCCTTCCCCAAAATTTCGGGCCTTGTGCCGAGAGTAGAAAAGAATATTGTGTACTTCTTCTTAAACAAATGAGTCTAATATGTATATGTGTAACAAGTGCGTATGATATAAAGGTTACATAGAATAATTGTTATACATTGTGTGTTTGTTGTTGGCAATCCGTCGCTTACGACGTCGAGGGTTCCAGTTGATCTGATCAACGGAACATCTTGCTCGTGAAATTAACGTGCAAGTGGCTGAGCACTCCACAGACACGTGCACCCTTAACGTAGTTCTCGGGGATATTCAGCGTGACAAGGCTGACTCTTTGAATTACAGGCACAACAGAAACAGGAAGTAAAAGTGAGAGTACAGCAGGGTTCGCCACCATCCCCTGCCGGATCCACGTGGAGCTTTAGGTGTTTTCGCTCAATAAATACTCACAACGCCCGGTCTGGGAATCGAAACCGCGTTCCTATGACCGCGAGTCCGCTGCCCTAACCACTGGGCCATTGCGCCTCCACTGTGTGTATGTAATAGATGCGTAATAGTATATACATGTATAGTGCACATGTTGTTCCGTATAGTTGTTGATGAGGAAAATAAATTGCGATTGCATTCCTTTTTTCTTGAATTTCCTCCAGGAAATGTTCTGGCCCAATATAGATACCGCTTGGAAAGTTCCTAGATAATGACGTAAGCTAGAAATACTGATAAATGATCTGGAAGGCAACCGAGATATGGAGGGAAACCAACAACAACAACAACGGACTCGCAAAAAGGAAACATAGACACAGATATATGTGCGTGTGTGTGTGTGTGTGTGTGTGTGTGCGTGTGTGTGTGTGTACACACACGTTTAAACACATAAATATATGTATACGTGTGTAGGTGTATGTACACACAAACACACACACGCGCATATTTGTGTGTGCTTATATACGTGTGTGTTTGTGTGTGTAAAATGAGCAACATATTTTATTAGTAGTGGAGGCGCAATGGCCCAGTGGTTAGGGCAGCGGACTCGCGGTCATAGGATCGCGGTTTCGATTCCCAGACCGGGCGTTGTGAGTGTTTATTGAGCGAAAACACCTAAGGCCCCACGAGGCTCCGGAAGGAATGGTGGCAAACCCTGCTGTACTCTTCCACTACAACTTTCTCTCACTCTTACTTCCTGTTTCTGTTGTGCCTGTAATTCAAAGGGTCAGCCTTGTCACACTGTGTCACGTTGAATATCCCCGAGAACTACGTTAAGGGTACACGTGTCTGTGGAGTGCTCAGCCACTTGCACGTTAATTTCACGAGCAGGCTGTTCCGTTGATCGGATCAACTGGAACCCTCGACGTCGTAAGCGACGGAGTGCCAACATTTTATTAGTATGATACTCTCGTATTTAAATTTAGATACGTTGAAATGGATGTTATGGTTGTTGTCATCATTAAGCTCCAGGTTAAACCTGAGTTACCAAACCTATGAGATCAAAAGTATTCCAGCTGTGACTATCCTGTCTTTAAATTATGTAGGAGTTCATTATGTAACAACATCTTTAATATGGTAGGATGCGATGATAAGCATATTTGGTTGCTAACTTTAATTACTGTTAAACCACTTCATAGAGGCTGAACCATTGGAATAAAAGGGAGGAGGTTTGGGTTAAACTAAGTAAAGTAACCTCGTTTAATACCCGTTTAAAATATCATTGACATCGTTATTAATACTATTATGTAAAGGTGGTGAGCTGGCAGAATTGTTATCGAGTCGGAGAAAATGTTCAGCAGCACTTCTTCGGGTTCTTTTTACGTTCCGAGTTCATATACCGTCGAGGTCGACTTAGCCCTTCATCCTTCCGGATTGATAAAATAAGTACCAATTGAACATCGGGCTCGATGTAATCGGCATTCGCCTCCCCATAAAATTTCAGGCCTTGTACCTAACGTAGAAATTGTTATTAATACTGTTATGAATGGAATAAATAATATCCGAGGTTTACCTCCAGGTTGCTTAAAACAATAGCTACTACGTTATTTAAAAAAATAATAATAAATTATTCTTTTCTACTCTAGGCACAAGGCCCGAAATTGTGGGGGAGGGGCCAGTCGATTAGATCGACCCCAGTACGCAACTGGTTCTTAATTTATCGACTCCAAGAGGATGAAAGGCAAAGTCGACCTCGGCGGAATTTGAACTCAGAACGTAACGGCAGACGAAATACCGTGAAGCATTTCACCCAGCGTGCTAACGTTTCTGCCAGCTCACCGCCTTAAAATAATAAATCATTGAGATTGTTAAGGCAGTTCTTTTTGTTTAGCCCTGGGCATGTTACGAAGTCCGCTTCGCAACGACGTGGTTTGCAGATCAACCTCATTGCCATCACATATTAGCCAAGTGTCTGCAGTATTACCAAAACTGAGGTACTATTTTAGCGTGCGGTCTACCGCAGTATCTGCAATCTATGCTGTGAAATGACCTAATCTATGTTAGGATTAGGGTTAGGGGTTAATGTTTAGGGGTTAGGTTTGCGTCAGGGTTAGACGACTTCACGCTAAAGTGTAACTGACCACACACTAAAGCAGCACCAAAATGGATTTATGCTACGAGTTGTAGCTATAATTCAGAACACTAAACTTGTCACACATTAAATCGCTGAATCTGTACGAGGATTATGTTAACGGGACAAATGTCAACGGAATACTCAACAAGCTAAACAACCACTAAATAGTTTCTGTGGTCGAACAATTTGAATATCTCCCATTTAAGTCTTTTCAAATTGCTGATTAATTTTCGTTTATCCATATAGCTCTGAATGAAGACGATCGTATATGTACGTGAAATATGAAAGAAACACCAAGATTAGTGTTTGATCAGTACAATGTGAACAATCTGATTTGGAAATACGTATTTCTCTCTCTCTCTCTCTCTCTCTCTCTCTCTCTCACTTACTTACTTACTTACGTACGCATACTTTCTCTCTCGCATACATATAATTTACAGCAGCTATAACAATAAGGCATATTCTAGTAAGGCTATTAGTCCCGACGAGAATAATCCTTTAATTCCTGATTAACCTCAGCCATTCAGAAAACAAGCATAATTGAAAAACTAAACGTAAATCAAATTTTATAGAAAAACAAAAAAAATCCTTGCCTCACATCGAGGTTTTATACCTCATCACGACGCTATTCTGGTCTTGATGGCAAAAGATGAGATATAGAGGGGCGGAGGAAGAAAGAAAATCAAGGATAGAGAGAGGGAGGGAGAGAGAGAGAGAGAGAGAGAGAGAGAGAGAGAGAGAGAGAGAGAGAGAGAGAGAGAGAGAGAGAGAGAGAGAGAGAGAGATAGAGAGAGGCAAAACGTCAGATAAACACTTCCATATTGGTACATGTTCGGACAAGTAAGTAAGCAACAAGCAACGTTCAATTTCCGCGTAGTCTACTACAGTTTTGTTGCTAGGTTACAGCAAGCATTTTTCTTTTTAGTTGGGTCGTTGATAATTAAATATGGCCGCTTTTAATAAACGACGAAGACTACGAACATTAAGGAGATGCATGTCCAGCATTTCCTATCTCTTCACTGTTAGCAGATGTTTAATTTAACAACGAGAACTTAATCGATCCAACTTAACGGCTTACGTGAAGTCCTTTGTGCATGTATTGTGTAGATGTGTCTGTGTGCAACCTGTGTGGGCCTGAAACTATAGATTATCCATGTGTGTATATATATATGTGTGTGTGTGTGTGTGTGTGTGTGTGTGTGTGTGTGTGTGTGTGTGTGTACCTTTACATCATATACATGTAATACAGGCATTAGAGGAGCATATGAATCTTAAGATATATTTATAGATTTAGGAGTTAAAAAAGGCAAAAAATAAAATTAGCTATTTTCATGTATATATTAATTTGTTTTATGTTCCAAAGTAGTTGAAAGATGGTCTAAACACTCGTTCACACGCGCGTAGACATACACACACGCTCATAGAGACAGTGAAGTAAACGCAGATATACACATGTACAGACAATGTTACAAACAATAACAACACAAATATAAATATGCAGATGAACATACACTCTCATACATGCAAACACGCGCACACAAAGATATACATACACGCGCATCAATGCATAAAACAAAACGCACAACATACACAGGGAAAAACGGACACGTATGTAGCAAACATAACTATAATGAAAAAATAAACTACAGCGTTAATTTTCTTCAAAGATTAAAAAGAAATATGAAAATAAATAGAGAGAAAAAAATATATATTTACTAATTTATTTCTTAAATAAATGAAAGGAGAGAAAAAGTGAAAAATTTAAATGTCGAATCAAAAACTAAAAACTAGCTCCTCCCCCTCCTCAATTAGATAAATATATAACAATATTTTACTTCGATAAGTGATTAGATTTGATATCAATAAATTAAGTAGTGAGTATGCTTCTACGCTCGCAACTAATATTAGGAAACTATTTATATCATCACACACTATTGTACATAAATACATATATACATGTAACACCATATTGATATTCTCTACAAAATACGTAACATTCAACGCACAAACTAGCTGAATAATGTACAAAATACACACATCTCCATTTTCTCTCTCTCTCTCTCTCTCTCTCTCTCTCTCTCTCAAACACACGCAAACACATATTTTTCACAACTTGACGCGGATCATTAAAAATAGGAGTAGTTTTGTCATCTCCCTTTCATGTTCATACATTTCTGTGGCCGCCATTTTCTACAGCAAGGAAACAGACACAAGTCTCCAAGCAAGTTTCATTTAACTTCAGTTTTATCTTCCCTTGACCATCATCAACAATGTTGCTATAGCTACAGGTTGTGGCGGGAGTGGAGGTTATCATTATTATTATTATTAAGGTGGCGAACTGGCAGAAACGTAAGCACGCAGAGCAAAATGCTTAACGGCATTTCATCCATTTTAACGATTTGAGTTCAAATTCCGCCGAGGTCGACTTTGTCTTTCATCCTTTTGGGGTCGATAAATTAAGTACTAGTGAAACACTGGGGTCGATGTAATTGACTAGTCTTCACCAAAATAAATTCGGGTCTTGTGCCTCTAGTAGAAAGGATTATTATTATTAGCAGAATCGTTAGCACACTGGGCAAAATGCTTTACGGCATTTCGCCCATTTTTATGTTCTCAGCTCAAATTCCACTGAGGTTGACTTTGCCTTTCATTCTTTCGGAGTCGATATGATAAGAACCAGTAGACTTAATTCACCAACCACTTTAACAAAACCACCTGAGCCTTGTGTGCTCTGAGTGTAG
>NC_068987.1:25264413-25275556 GCF_001194135.2 Octopus bimaculoides | reverse complement strand
TATATATATATATATATATATATATATATATATATATATATATATATATCGATCCTATGTAAGGCTGGTGACATACATCTGCACAGCTACAGCCGTTTTTCTGTACGGTTGACTTCACACAAAACAAAACTTATACATGCTCATTACCACTTCTCTTTACTGAACTCTCTTACACACACACACACGCGCGCGCGCGCGCGCATTACAATCGTCAGTCAAATCACCGAGGCCACAGCTTGTTTTACTACGACAGACTTTTACATAAAATTAAAAGAAAAGAAACTCAGTAGTGACACCAATCAATACACACACACGTTCACACACGTTAACAACGCTCTCACACATTCACGCACGCTCACACACACACATACAGAGCGAGAACAGCCTTTTGTGATCCATTTGGAACAAAGTTTCTTCTATAACAATAACCAACTGAATAACATTATCGAGTGGATATAGAGGTTAAGAGCTATTACTTTTGATAGCAACAACTCATTGATATCAACATTATCCGTGATTATAATAAGCGACTACCCATAAATACATGCACACACAAATACATACATACATACATATACACAGATACATACACACACAAATATATACATACATGCATATACACAGATACATACACACACAAATATATACATACATGCATACATACATACATAACAAAACATTGTTGTGGAAATCCAATGTTATCTTCAAAGGGACACGCACAGATGCCATATTGATTTCCTTTGAGCAGGTAGAAAGCCTTATTTTTGCACAAATAGGGGCTATGATCGATCATATTCACGCGTGTTACATGTTATTATCAACGCCTGCTTTATTATATAAAGCTTAGTGGTAGGGATGTATTATCTGGATCCAGTTTGAGTTTTAACTGAAATTACTGTCTCATCTTACTCAATGCTAGCCGAGAGAGGAAAACGGCTGTAGCTGTGAAATGCTGGAGAGGGTGAGTGTGTGCGTATCAGTTTATGAGTGAAAAAGAGATCGCCAGGAATAATATGTGAGAAAATGAAAGTCAAAAAGGAAGAGAAAATGAGTAAATGTGTGACAGAATGAGTGGCTGTGAATGAGTGAATGCGTATGAATGAGTTAATGAGTGCAATATATGCTTCCTGTGTTGATATTAGCGAGGATGTTGTTGATGAGGATGACGAAAAGCAGGAAAAGGAGAATGATGGCGACCACGCCCAAACCAATACGATCGCTATGACGACGACAACAACAGCGTAGACTATGCATTAAACCACTGTGTATTAAATGTAATAACTGGGCAGTAATGAAGAGAGTGGATTCCTGGTAAAGAATTGTGTTTAATGGATTAGAATTGGGAAAGTAATTTTCAGGGTCGCAGTGACTGGTGGGAGGCACGAAAAAAAGTTATTTTCAGAGAGAGAACCTAGCTCAAAAGGTTAATGTAAGGACACCGAACTGACACCTGGTAGTGTTAAACCGAGTGGTAAAATAAATCTACCACCTAAGAGAATGAACAGTTCCTCAGACCGACTTCCATACAGTTTCCGCTGACCATATTTCATTCACAATGCATATGAGATTATATGTAGAAATCACTCACCCAATAATGCCGTACAATGGAACTGAACCCGAAACCATTTACTTCCGAAGCGTACTACTCAAGTTCTTTCAAATATCTCCCAAGTGTTGAGATTAGTCTGTTCTGCATGCATATAACTCAGTTCTGTTCCTCATGTTAACACGCTGGATTGATCTCTCTCATGATGTGAGAAGGCAGACGGAGCTAGCACAATGTAACCCTGCTCATAAGACGAGCGGCGAAACAAGGCTCACGGCCAAAGACATTAGACTGTAGTCACTTTTGCACAACTAAACGGATATGTCTAAGTGACCCACAATAAAACATGATTAGGTGATGACCTACCAAAACCCACAAGGCGTTTGGTGTAACGCATAAGGCTCACCTGCTAAGCCAGTAGAACTCCTAGTAACGTAAAGATTTATTACATAAAGGGAAGAACAAAGAATCATAGTTGCAATATATTTCTATACAATATATTCATACACGCACCCATATGCATGGTATAAGTATAGCTCCTTGTGTCCAATAAAGGGTAATAATAATAATAATAATAATAATAATAATAATAATAATAATAATTTTTTCTCTCCTGAGATACGGCCTGATTCGAACTCAGAATCGTTGAAATACAACTCAATCGTAGAAATACGACTGTAAATACTGAAATACCACACACATTTCTTTTGATCCACCTTTCATCCTGTTTCGTTTTTGTAAAAAATACTTTTACGGCTTTTATCAGTTTCTGCATAGACAAACAAATCAAAATTCTGCCAACGAAACACAATAGAATTTTCTGCTTAACCTATTAGTATCATATTTTTTTATGACGGAAGTAATTATCATAAATCAGGAAAGTCTCGAAATAAAGAAGTATCAAATAGAAACAATGGCTTTGAACAAGTAACTTGAGAATGGTGATGGAAAACAAACAAATATATTATGCACGAGCCAATGAGGAAAACTCTTCGTAGTGGTTTCATCTGCCAAAAATAACAGCCAAATCTCCATCATTTGTTTACAAAATGGACATGTGGAAAGATTTTCTTAATGGCTTAGTCAAAGAAAGCGGGACAGTAACTATGACTTTTTTTTTTTCAAGTCTCCTATGAAGGAAGGAAGGAAGTTATTTTCTGGTTCGAATGCTTGCAATGGAGTGGACTTCTACTAAAATTACTCAAGAACTAGGTGAGTAATGCTTCACCAGGTGACAGATTACGCTGCTTTATTAAGAAAACAATGTAGTCTGGGGTGCACTAATTCTTGGAAAAGGATTAGATTGAATGTCTATCATCATACGTCTGTTTGTTCACGGAGAGATGTGGAGTTCAAAGAGAAAAAAACATTCTTACTCTACCAAGAGAAGATACATTGGATGATATATCCGTCTCGTTCTAAAAAGGGGAGAATGTTTTAGGTGCCTATATAATCGTGAGCATTCATAGTTATCCACTCGATCCTCTCCTCTTTGACCCGGTGAAACATCAAGGACGTGATGTGGAAGAAATGAGAGCTGCACCAGCAATTGGAGTGAGTGGCACGAACTTGCGCGAACCTATAGGATGCAATAGAACAGATTGGAGCTTGAAGTTTGGGGATAAATCAAAAAGTTTTCTTACCATATATAACATAGATGACGAAAATTCAGCAATAACAAAAGCAAATATAATGTATTTATCTATTCTTAATCTGCACAATAGATTGACTCCTCGTACGCGAAATACAGTGAGAATCTAAATAATAATGTAACTCTTCATTCTTAATGCTTTTATGCAGATTTGATCGTGAATATATGGAAGCTGTTATTTTTCACCCCCGGAGAACGCCTCCTCCTTTAGGTGATGTGTGGTTGTAACATACGTGGTTCGACTGGTGAAAATCAACAGTGACTAAATAATCACGTTGGAGTCTGCCAGAAAGTATAAATAATGAATAGATAGGTTATTATATTGTCGCTATTCTGCATGCACCTATGAATTCGTATAAATCTTGCAGATAGCTGCATGCACCTATGAATTGGGATATGTCTGGCAGGTAGCTGCATGCACCAGCAAATAGTTTGCTTGCTGATTCCCAAAAGTACGAGCTCATGTTCTTGTGCAATTTATCGTTCCGGCCGTGGAGTAGCTGTGACTGATGAGGCAAACAACGAGGTGGAAACACAGCAGTGCCACAAAGTCCCGCTGCCACGGTGAATCAGTGAATCACCTGTCTTAATAACATACATCTATCGTGTCTACTACCATTCATCAGAAATTTATAGAAAATTTCTATTTCAATCTTTTATCCTTTGCTCATGTAATCTGCAGTACACCTTTGTAGACGTACTTGTGTAAGAATTTCGTTCGTAACTACGGCTTACAGCTGTTTCTACTATAGGGAACTTTGAATCCAGAGTAGAATGCCAGTGTGATACCTAACAACTTCTTCAGAGCCTTTTGAATGATTTCACTCAAAATGCTTATGTAACTCTTATTCTTTGTCATTCATCACACTCACACAAAGATTTCGATTTAAAAAAAATTATTTTCGCTCTTTTTTTAAAAAATAATTATTGAAACATTGTATCTAAAATATTTCTTGTGTAAGGAATAATCGAACATCAACGAAACTATCGATCACAAAGAGACGAATCAGAAGGCCACACCTATGGGAAACAGTTTAGCCCAACTGCTAGTATGATACTTAAAACAAGAAACCAAAAGAGATTGATGGGGTGTAATTGGAATTTTAGAAGCAATAGAGCACAACACATTAGTTGAATCACAGTATTTCATGTTTTCCATTTTGTATTAAGAGTTCAAATATGGCTGTATTCGACTTTGGTTTTTATTCCACTAAGGTCGATGAAATAAATACTAATTATGCTGGAGAACTGATGTTAATCGACTACTCTGTATATATGCCTTTCTTTTCCCCTTCAACTCGTGGCTTCATGCCAATTTAACAATTCATATTTCAAAGAACTCAAACTTTCATATATATATATATATATATATATATATATATATATATGAGAATGCGGTGTATATTTGAAGCATAGTTCACACACGCGCGCACACACAGAATGAGAAATACGCAACTCAAATTTACACCATCACAAGAGACCAAAGGTTTATACTCCTACCCATCACATTATATATATATATATATATACGCGCACACACATATATCAAATGTACATTATCTCAACTGCCTACATCATACATACATACCTCAAACGTGCATTACCACAACTGTTCTTACAACCCTAAAAATCACACATACACATTTTCACACACACACACATACACACACACACACACACACAACACATATATATATACACACGCACACACACCATACGTATCAAATTAATATAGAACGACAAAAATAACTGAAAAGATAAAGAACACGTAAAATTGATAACCATTAGAGGATGTTAAATGTCGGATATACACCAGCGTGTATATATGTGTGTGGATATATACTTCCAGTGCACATGCATCTATGTAAGGATACGGTTATGAGCAGATATCTAGCAACGATCAATTAGCAGATTATTTGATATTTGAAGAGTTAAACGATGCTTTTCCCCTAATTAAATAAATTAAATTAATGCGATGGAGGATGGCTGGGAGAAGTTTAGAAATTGCTCGAATAGTTTGTGTGTAGCTGTCGTTTTTGTTTAACTTTCAGTACAGCTCTGATCGAGTAGGGACATTTTCGAAGACGCTCCAGCCGTGACCATCCCATCTGGCTGCAAATTCAGTGTAACTAAGATTATATTATGTAAAGTATTTATTTTCAAAGACGACAGAGACGAGTTATGAAAGTGGCATTTCGATAGTAGTGGAACTGTTGTTCATCATGGTATTGGCGATGGTGGTAATGGCAGTGGGGATTTTGTTGTTATAGTTCATGGTGGTGGTGGTGGTGGTGGCGGTGATGGCGACGGCAGTGTTGTTGTTGTTCATCATGGGAGCAGTGACGGTGGTGGTCGTGGTAGTAGTTGTTGTGAAGGAGTGTTGTTATTGTTCTTTACGGTGTTAGTGGTGGTGGTGGTAGCAGTGGAAGTTGTGACGGTGGTAGCGTTGGTAGTGCAACTGGTGTTGCTTGTGGTTAACACATTGTGGTTAACACATTGATGGCAGAGATTAGAAGTGGTGGCAAATGTATTTGATCGTGGTTTAACTCCCTAGATCAGACCCGATCACAGATATTACGAACGGAACCCGAGATCTGAGGGAAATTTGACTACAATTTCTTACACGTCGAACATCCACATTAACTCGTGAAAGTAGACAATGATGAGGATAAATGATATTGGTGGTAGCAAAGGTGTTGTTAATGGCATAATTTCTAAGAGCAACGATGCTAACATTAAGAATAATGTTGGTGTCTCTCTCTGTTTATTCTTTAATCCTAGATCAGTCCTAACTTAGAAATCCGATGATGAAAACGTAGTGCTTCCTGCTTGGATGCAAGGCATGCAATGCATACTACTTCATTCTCTTACTGATTTTAGTCATTGAACTGCCGCCATGCTGGAGCACCGCTATGTAAAGTAAGCCGAACAAATCGACCTCAGTACTTATTTTAAGTCTAGTAATTATCATATCGTCTCTTTTGCCGAACCGCTAATTTACGGGACGTAAACAAACTAGCACCGGTTGTCAAGCAAGGAGCAGGGACACTACTAACAATGACACACACATACACAGAGGCTTCCACACCTTTTCCGTCTACTAAATTCACTCGGAAGATATTAGCCGACTCGGGGCTATTAGAGAAGACGTTCTCCCAAGGAGCCGCGCAGTGGGACTGAACCCGAAACTACGCGTTTGTGAAGCAATTTATGCCTAAGATATATAAAGATATAATATATAATGCAAACAACATCAGATTTTAACATAAATCTAATTTTTATGAGAGACAGTTTCACAGTTTATTTTTGCTTAAATCATACAACCTATCTAGATTATAAATTTTCTCTACTCAAGCCCCCTGATTACTAGAGACAAATATCGTGCAGATGACGGCTATTGGCTCAGAAACATGCATCTACGACTGTTCGCTTATTAAGCCTGTCTTTTTCCTTCATGGCATATTAAGCCTGTCTTTTTCC
Organism: Octopus bimaculoides; assembly: GCF_001194135.2. Lineage (NCBI taxonomy): Eukaryota > Metazoa > Mollusca > Cephalopoda > Octopoda > Octopodidae > Octopus > Octopus bimaculoides. Next base: position 25,268,879 of record NC_068987.1, on the reverse strand, counting down.
TGTTAACTTTGGAGAAATTCTTGAAATTTGAGATTATCTCCTCTTTTCGTTAGCAAATTATGATACGTTCTCTAGAGGCGAAGCCGATTTTGATAAATCAAGGATTTATGATATATGGTATTCGATATACCTGTAATTGTGTATGCCATGTATACCCTACTGGTTTGGATATCTAAAATTTCATGTGCTGATCTTTGTCCCAGTTATCGAAGCTGGGTCAAACGCTTTCCATTGAGAACCATCCCGTTGTTTGTTTACAGATACCTAAGTACAGCATGATATAAACACTCTTTCATTTTAAGATTTGGAATGTAATTTGAGAGAGATTTAGCTGCTATAACAAATAGCGAGTCTTTTATTGCTTGTATACCATCAATGTTGGCATGAGTGCTCCTTGGCATCGGTGGTAGAAGTTTATGGATATAGCGGTACAGCTGCCCTAGCAATGGTAAAGTGAACTGGTAGCAATTGCTGCAAAGAGCTATATGCATGATAAAGTGGGTTATTAGCAATGCAGACTGCATGTAATGGTAATAGAGGAGTAACGTTCTTAATGATGTGAAAACAGGGCTTCATATCAAGTTATATCATTTCAGTAACGTCTATTTATAAAAGAAACATAAAAACACCGTTCCACAGAAAGTCATGAATGTTGGATTTTCGAAACTTAACTTTACTTACATCACCTCCTTTTCTCGTCTTAATCAGCTAGTTTTAGTGGATAGTCCCCACTTGATTAAATGCTTTTCATTCAGAAGGCATCCCTAGAGAATATTTCCATGTTACTATTTTTAGTTATTTAATCAGTCAATGCTTTTGTCTTTTCTTTTTTCCACTGAAAAAATATATATTGCCTCAATAAGTACGAGCAAGACTATACTTCTCTGAGAAGGGTTAACATGACTAAAACATGTCCATAATTGTCCCCCTTCTCAGCAAAATTTACTTTTAATTAACTGGGGTTACAGAGTTGTGTTTCCTGCCTTACGAGATAAGAATTTTCATTACGGGTGAAATTTTAATCGATTAAGGTGCTTCAATATTATTCATTTTTTTTTTGTTGTTCACTGCAGTATGTTACTCCTACTTAACTATGTGTTCGTTATTATTTTGTAGTATGCAAAATACCATCACACGCATACATACCTACGTACCTATCTACCTACCTACATATATGCACACTTACTTACATGCATACAAACCAACAAACGCACACACAATTACAAGCATATATACACATAATGACACACATACCTAATTAATTAAACCTTGAACAAATTGAAAATCACATATACACCAATATACACACACATACAAACACTCCACTCCTACCCCCATACACACAACACCTCACCCTCTCTCTCACATGCACACACACACACACTGATCAATAATACAACAAACATACACATGCCCACACTCTCACTAAAAACACAACACACTGACCGATAATACAACACACAACATAAACAAGAGAAACAAACAACCAACTTGCCACCCAGAAATTGACCAATGAGAAAAGATCAATTTCATTTTGGTTTTTGAAGTGAAATAGAATCGATCTTTTAAAGAGAACTATGTTGTTGTTGTTGTTGTTGTTGGTGGTGGTGGTGGTGGTGGTTGTGGTGGTGGTGGTAGCAGTGATGTTAGCAAAGGGTATCAACAATGGTAGTTGAGGTATAAGCCATGGTAGGGATCATATAAATGTTAGTGAATGTTCTTGTACTATTACCACCAGTACTAAGTCGGCGAGCTGACAGAATCGTTAGCACGCCGGACGAAATGCTTAGCGGTATTTCGTCCGTCGCTACGTTCTGAGTTCAAATTCCGCCGAGGTCGACTTTGCCTTTCATCCTTTCGAGGTCGATAAAATAAGTACCAGTTAAACACTGGGATCGATATAATTGGCTCATCCCTACCTCTCCCAAGCTGCCCTTGTTGCAAAAATTTGAAATAATTATTATCACAAGTAGTAGTAGTAATAGTAGTAGTGCTGAAGTAGTGGGAGTAGTAAGGTGAAGTGAAGGTGGCGTGTGGCCTAGTGGTTATAGCGTTGATATTACAATCATAAAGTTGTGGGTTCGAATCCTGGAGTAGAAGGTGGCGAATTGTGTCGTTAAGCAAGGCACTTCATTTCATCATTTCACGTTGCTTTTAGCACCAGTCTAAGGTAAAGACCCCTTCGGTCATCAATTGACCATGGGATTGCACTTAGAAAGTTCCCCTCCGAGGCACAAGTCCGGGCAAGGTTGTTTATGGAAGACTAGCAGTCACCCATGCATACCAGCCTCCCCTCTCCACGTCACTAATGTTATCCAAGAAAAAGGCAAAGGCTGATACAGCTTGGCATCAGTGACGTCGCAACTCATTTCTACAGCTGAGCGGAGTGAAATAAACTGTCTTGCTCAAGAACACAACACACAATCCAGTCCGGGAATCGAACTCACTACCTCTTGATTGTGAACCCGACGCTCTAACTGCTGATCCATGCGCTTTCACCAGCTGTGTACTGGGGTAACTTTCGCCCTCTCCTGTTCCGGTTGTCATATCCTTGTTAGTTCCGCTGCACTAAGTGTGGGATGACTTGAGACGGCATCTATGTCTGCTCGCGACTATACAGACACCAAAAACAATTAGCGAAAGCATGGTACTTATAACCAAGTCATACTCGCTTGCGAGTGACGGACTGATGCATGTAGTAGTAGTAGTAGTTTGGGTGGACGGGTTGTATTAGTAGCAGCGATGATGGCGACGGCGAAGTAGCAGATATAAAGACAGGAAATTTAAAATGCTATGCGGACTATTAATCCCGGGTCAATAAGTCAATGGTTTGTAACTTTAACTAAACTGAACTGGTGGTGTTAATCTGTTTGCTGTGTATGTGGGAGTACAGGCGTGTGGAAGAGAGCGAGAGAGAGAGAGGGGGGCGAGCGTACATGTGTGTGAGAGAGAGAGAGAGAGAATTGTGTAATGTGTGTGTATATGAGATGCGTATTTTATGAGTAAGATGCTTGAAATCATAGCTACGATATGGATGAAATGGAGGCAGGTCTACAGTCTGCTAGAAACAGCAACCAAGTCACACTGAAATCACGCCAAATCTTACAAAAAAATTATATATTTGAGATTGTAGTCCACAATTTATAGAAAGGCAGGATGGTCATAGTTGGAATATTTTTTGACTATATGACTGCTTTGTGATGACTGACCAGTGACTAATAAGTAGCAGCCACAACATGAGCACTTCAAGAATTCAGGACTAAGAAACCTTATTATTAATTCAGCTATCTCAAACATTGTTATTTAATTTCTCTTTGAGAGATGCACTGTATTCTACTGAGGATCAACTTTGAATTTCATTATTCTAAGGTCGATAAAAAAAGTACCAGTAATTTACTGGCGTAGGCTTAATCGACTGTTATCACGCTTGCTAAATTTGAGGTCTTGTACCTATGTTAGAAATTAATATCCGAAACATGAAAAGGAAAATAACAAGACGCCATATTTATGAACCCTGATCATTTCCTGTGACATTCGCCATTTTTGGTCTTCCATTCAGCACTAAACACGCACACTCATACAGGCGCGAACACACACACACACACACACACACTCAACATTTACAGTCATATGGCAACATACACGTCTCCCACTTGCTTCTTAACTATGATACTTCTATGATACTTGCCAAGGAATTTGATACCGCTATCGTAGACTCGGTCACCTCCCAACATTCCACACGTTGCATTTTAACAGATTAGCGCTTATATATATATATATATATATATATATATATATGCTAATGATGTTATTAATATATGCATAAATCCTTTTGATGTGCGTTTGGCAAAGATATCTAGCAACCTGTGTTACGTATGGATGTCTGCAAGTGACTGTTTCAAGGTGTGGTAATAATAATGATAATAATAATTTAAAATGCACGTTTTGGTCATCACCTGAAAATTCTTGAAATGTTAGTGCTATCAGTAAGAATTAAAACACCGTCCAGTAGAGATGTCGGCCACAGCAAACAACTCAGTCTTTTGAACACGAGACGATAACGACATGAAAGATAATATAGTCAAAAACAAAAAAACGATACTACCCACTTGATTATTAAATTTGCATTAATATTAATAATATTCAATAAAGGATGGTTGGTTCAGCGCAGATATGGCGCCATGCTAGATTATTTACTGGCTTTTGCTGTGAGATATATATATTTTTTATATTTAAATGTTGCGGCAGTTAACTTTGCATTTTATTTTGTCTTATAGCAAACGATAAACTGGATAACTGAAAAGACACCAAGATAGATTTCATAAACTATAAATTATAAGAAAAGGAAGAGGGGATAACACTAACTTTTTTTGTTTTTATTTTAGTTTTTTAGTCTGAAGGTTTTGGTGCGAGAGTTCGTTAGAAGAAAATAGTGCTTAAAGATGGGTATTTTTTTTTTTTTTTTT
>NC_068987.1:25257300-25264253 GCF_001194135.2 Octopus bimaculoides | reverse complement strand
CCCGACCCAAAACAGCTGGTCTTGTGCCTAAAATAGAAACAAATGATTATCAGTTGTTTCTCTTAATATAGGACAGCCAAGTCTCAGTGACGAGTGACTTACACGAAACAACTGATAGCAAAAAGAAGGTACTCAGGGAAAAACATACTGTTTTCAAATACAGTTTTAGATCCTTTTCTTCATGTGCCATGCCTACAGGCGTCGGTGATCATTAGCTTTTACCCACCCCCACCTCCTTCCTACACATCTTACTATGTGATAGGGTCTGTCTTTCTGCAATCATTTGGCAAAACCATGGAATATCACTATTTTCCTCGGTTTCTTCTTCCTTCCAATATCACTGGTTTCCACCAAGTGTTCATGATTTTGTCTCCTCATATGATGTCTAATGAACGAATGAACTTAGGCTGCTGCCTACTTATGTCACTGAGAAGTTTTCCAGTGGTTTCTGCAAGTCTAAATCTTAAATATTTGTCATTGTTTATGCAGAACACCTTTAGTGTTCGTCCAAGGAACCACATTTCTGTAGTATTGTTAAGCTTTTGCACTAGTCTGCAGACACTCCAGACACAACTATAAGAAAGGATTGAGCAGACACAACTATAAATCTGCAGGGACAACAAAAAAAAAAAAGGATCAAGCTCTAGATTTATTCCGAGAACAATTTCTCTCACTCTCGTAGACAGCCGTTTCTTTGATAATATATATTTGATCTTAACAAAAGCACCTTATATACTCTGTTTCAAATCCTACTGGAACACGACAAACGCAATTTAGCCTTGGTGAAATAGTAACTTGTAACAATTAGGTCACAAGCTAAGTAACAAACGGATTAACAAATTAATTTCAATATTTTATCGCAGCTCATGGCAGCGCGCTGGCAGAATCGGTAGCATGCCGGAGAAAATGCTCAGTGGTTTTTCTTCCGTCTACCCTCTGTGTTCAAATTCCGCCGAGCCTTTCTGGGTCGATAAAATAAATACCAGTTGAGCACTGAGGTCGACTTACCCCCTCTCGCGAACTTACTGGCTCTGCGGCAGTAATTTACAACGGCTTAGGGCGGCGAGCTGGTACAATCGTTAGCACGCCGGACATAATGCTTAGCGGCATTTCGTCCGTATTCACGTTCTGAGTTCAAATCCCGCCGAGGTCGACTTTGCCTTTCTTCCTTTCGGGGTTGATAAAATAAGTACCAGCTGAATATTGGGGCCGATGTAATAGGCTTACTCCACCCCTACATGAAATTGCTGGCCTTGTGCCAAAATTTGAAACCAATATTTTATTGTGACCTTTCTTGAGAAGCGGGTGCCTGAGACATTACTCATCATCAGGCATGTTGCATTACTAAAAGCATTCAAGTCAATTTTAACGTAAGGTGTGCCGTTCACAAAGTGCCGCGGGCTACAGTTTGTCTATGACTGTATCAAACTGAAGCTAGACACTAGTCCAGCTATAAGGATACGCTACAAATTACCAATTATTTTTTTTAACTAAACGATTAAACTTTATCAAGCATCGCCAATTTTCTATTTCAGTGTATAACATAAAACTAGAATGGTATTTACTTTGTTTTAGTTACCACAACTAAAGCCACGCTGTGATAGCAGTAGATATTTTATAGGCTGGTGGGAAACAATTCTTTTATTTTCAACGAACAACATGAAATTTTTTAAAAACTATATGTGAATCAAATGAGTGATAGTTTGTAGTTACATAATTTTAGTGACATAATTCCATTAAAGTTGACTTTGGTATATAAAATGAGGTAACACTTATGAAACTCGACAACAACTGCATCTGTCCTTTTCAGTTTCTGCATGAATAGTTTTTGTCTCTCACTTTCTCTTCCTCTAACTGCTCTATTTGGGTCTTTCTCCCCTCGCTAATTCTTGGTCTCACACAATCGATTTTATAATATATCTTGCTATAGCACTCAACAACGTTTGATTTGTTTACAAATAACTGGTAATATACGAGATTTTTTTTTTTTAATATATCAACGTTGTTGTTGAATCCTGCTCACACGAATAGCTATTACAATAGATTATAATGTATGGAATCTAGGAAAAGCCATTATCGGTTCACTATGTTTAAAATATCTGCAAGAACTGACCTCAGCTAACATTAAATATATGTGTATATGTATGTGTGTGTGTGTGCGCGCGCGCGCGTTCACACTCATATATATGCAGATATACTATGCATATATGTGTGTGTATATGTATGTACATATATATATATATATATATATATATAATTATATACATTTATATGAGAAAGATAATCAGCAAAAAGTGTGAAAATCATTTTATCTTATTTATTTTTGTCGAAGTCTAATGGAAGTTCTTGCTGAAGAATACATTATTGAGAATAGAATAGACATACTTCAAACTTCTGTAAACGTATGTTTTCCAAAAGACTTGTACGAAATGAGAAACTACGTGAATAAATGGGTTTCTTACTTTCAGTAAAAATCTCTCAATTCATTGTCACACGCCATTTGTTCCATTCAAATAGTTACAAATGCGGAAATCTTGCTAGCTTTATTGACCGAATCTGCCTTTTGTATCCATACATCTAACAAATGGCGCATTCTCTAAAATTGCACTTCTGGTACTCTCATTTAATTTCTTTGATGTTTGCAACAACGACAAAAGGAACAAATGTGGCTGGTTGCAAAAGCTTAAAGAATGACCCGGGTGAGGAAAGGTGAACAGTTTCCTTTACGTAAGACCAGAACTAGTGCTGGTGTCTGGAAAGAAAGATAAATCTTACAACGAAGTCTGTAGTAGTAGTAGTAGTAGTAGTAGTAGTAGTAGTAGTAGTAGTAGTAGTAGTAGTAGTAGTAGTAGTAGTAGCTTCTTAGCCCCAGGTCAGCCCTGATCGAGCAGATCTAGAATCTAGGTCATTCCAGTTTACATCATCCTGTCTTTCTAAGAGTAGCTAGGAAAACATTATCTAATGTGTCCTTTTTTTGTACAAGGTGAGGTAGTTGAGAATGTTGGCTGTATTGAAGATACGAGGTGAAGTGAACACAACAAATAATAAATCTTCTTCGTCGATATATATACAATATTATTAAACCTAAAGTTACCAAAACGTACGATAATGGCAGTAATATTCCAGCTAGTAATTGTATGTTGTAGGCTGGTTTGACATAACATGAGTTATCTCGTAACAACAAGTTCCAACGGTGGTCAACCGTCTGCCGAGAAATGGCATCTGTAGGACGCCATTTAATTTTCTTTATGTTTTAGAAAATTCTATAATATTCAGCAGATTATTGATTAATTAACTAAAAAAATGAATAAATTAGGGAAACAGCTAATGATGCTAAGTACACACCATTTAATGGGACTTTGGTAGTCCTGCTTCATTGGAAAACGCAAATCAATGCAAATGACCTTGAATATTTGTAGCAGAGTAACAATGTTTGAAAAAGAATAAAAGAAAATAGAAAAATAGAAAAAAATATATAATGAAATCTGCCTCTCCTGTTATGTCTCACACACATTACACACACACACATTACACACACACACACACACACACACACACACACACACACACACACACACACACACACACACACACACACACACACATATAATATATGAGTATATGCATATATATGTACATGTATGTGAATACCTTCATCTACATGTATATATAGATGCATATCTGGGTACATGACGTTGCAAAAAAGCATGGACAAAATGATAAACAGGGTACAGAAAACACACAGGCCACATAGAGAACATTTCCTTCATCAGCTGCCACCGTTATAACACTGGCGTTTCGAAGAGTTATACAGGCTTTAAATATGAGCTACTCTAAATATTATATTCCCATTATATTGTAATCGAATGAGCTTGTATAGCTGATTATTACACTGTCGTTGCATAAAATTTATAGGAGCTCACATTTAAATTCTGTGCTTATTTGATTATAATTATCTCTCGCTACAAGGAGTACTTTTTTATCCTACCAATAATGGAATTGTACGTACACTATATATACGTGTGTGTGATGAAGCGTAACAACACAGATGCACGTTTCCTACGGTCCGATAATATCATTAGTGGATTTTACATTACCCAGTGGTGAGTTTATTGCACACACATACACACACATATATGCATGTAAGAGAATTTCTCTCACGAAACAATTTCTGTAACGAACGTCTTTCCACGTTTGCGTGTACACGTACGTGTTGAATATGTAAAATATATGTAACGAATAAAATATCCCCTGATACTCAGGATATATAGTAAGCCTGATTCCTGCATGCATTTTCTTTAACTCACGTGATAATATCCTTTCTCAATAATTCATTTCTTTTCAGAGCTACATGGTGCAGCTTTCTTTCCTTTTTCCCGCTCTCATAATTCTACTACTGCATACACCGCTAATTCTGTGCCAGTCTTCCAAAATCCTTTCTTGCTTCTCTTCTATGTATAACAATAGAGCTATATAATTATTTAAAAGTAAAATTAACCACATTAATTTTCCCCAATTATTTCCCTAATATCTCAGCATTCATAGATGAAGGAGGGTAGTTTTGATAAGATTATGAGCTGTCTTTATCTCTTTATAGCAGATAAAAGAAAATATTAAAAAAAAAAAACGGATAAAAGGTTCTTCCCCAGCCATAGGATCATAAAGTTGTTTCCCGGATTTTGTGGTATATATTTTCCCCATTGGACGGGAGGCCGGCCCGTCGCAGAATTGCTCATATTTGCCAGCTGAGTGGTCTGGAGTAATGTAAAATGAAGTCTTTTGCTCAATAACACAACGCATCGCCCGGTCCAGGAATCGAAAGCACAATCTTACGATCATGTGCGCAACGCTCTAACCACTAAGCCACGCGCCTTTATTATAAGAATCAAAAAATTAATGGCACACTGATAAATTTCGTTTTTCAATACTCTTGGATACATGCTTGTGTGGAGGCGCAATGGCCCAGTGGTTAGGGCAGCGGATTCGCGGTCATAGGATCGCGGTTTCGATTCACAGACCGGGTGTTGTGAGTGTTTATTGAGCGAAAACACCTAAGGCTCCATGAGGTTCCGGTAGGGGATGGTGGCGGACCCTACTGTACTCTTCCACCACAACTTTCTCTCACTCTTACTTCCTGTTTCTGTTGTACCTGTAATTCAAAGGGTCAGCCTTGTTACACTGTGTCACGCTGAATATCCCCGAGAACTACGTTAAGGGTGCACGTGTCTGTGGAATGCTCAACCACTTGCACGTTAATTTCACGAGCAGGCTGTTCCGTTGATTCAATCAACTGGAAACCTCGACGTCGTAAGCGACGGAGTGCCAACAACATGCTTGTATTAAAAGAAAATGTGTATGAGAAAGAAGGACAAACACATAACGAGAGAGGGGAGAGAGAGAGAGGGGAGAGAGAGAGAGCAAAGAAGCACATGTAAAATATTCAAACAAATGAACTCATAGAGACAATCGCACTGAGCCGTGTGTAGGGGGGTTTAAAGTGAATAGGTGGAGCATAGAAGCAGGGTGGTTAGCGTTCCACTAACAAGTGTAGGCGTCTCAGGAATATATTCCATTGATAAGTGCAGACGTCCGAGTATGATATGGGTATACGAAACCTTATTTTCATGTAAGAATTTGAAACCCGAGTTCACACACACACACACACAAATGCGCGCGCACAAAAATAAAAGAATAAATAAAATTCCAATGAATGATATAAATGGTTCCATCAATTTCTTTTACTAGTCTATTAATATCTCATTGCAAAGATATAGGAACATAATTACCATTCCTTTATAGCCAAACAACAACAACAACAAACCTAGATTCCACAGTCACACGTTTTACTTTTGTTTCCGATTTAATAGCCTACTGTTTTTGTTGTTGTTTGTTTTTGTTGCTCTTTAACCTGTATTGTTCTGAGAAAAATTTTGTTTGTTCTTGCAATATTTGTTAAACAACAATACCTCCTCCGCAATAAAACAATAAAATCTTTATAACATCATCAGTATACGGTTTAAAGAAAAGTATTCATCGCTGGAATTGTTAGATCAAATTATTAAGTTGTAAAACAACACAAGAATCAGGTTGTTGTCAATCCCATTTCAAGCTGTTCTAAGAGGACTTGGCCTCAAATAGTTGTTGTTAGCACTCCGTCGCTTACGAGGTCGAGGGTTCCAGTTGATCCGATCAACGGAACAGCCTGCTCGTGAAATTAACGTGCACGTGACTGAGCACTCCACAGACACATGTACCCTTAACGTAGTTCTCGGGGATATTCAGCGTGACATAGTGTGACAAGGCTGACCCTTTGAATTACAGGCACAACAGAAACAGGAAGTAAGAGTGAGAGAAGGTTGTGGTGAAAGAGTACAGCAGGGTTCGCGTGATTGTCTACCTTTGTGTTAGGGTTTGTACCACCCCCACTGCTCGACATACCGTTGGTTTGTTTATGTACTCGTAACGTTAGCGGTTCGGCAATAGAGACAGACAGAACAAGTAACAGACTTTAAAAGAATAAGTACTGGTGTCAACTTGCTTGACTAAACCCTTCAAGACTGTGCCCCCAGCATGGTCGTAGTACATTGACAGACACAATTAAAAAGATTGAGACACCGTCATAAATTGAAAGAAGAAAATAAAGGTAAAATGATAAGCAAATAACTGAATAGTTAAAACACGCACAAACACACACACACAGGTGAGTGGTGATATAAGGGGCCGATTGTATACAACGATAGAAGTGGGAGTAAAGAATGTGATATCAGTCTTTTGAAGGTGGCAAGAAATGGAATGTTGAATATTTATATTGTTATATTAAAGCCAAAAAATATTACTACAACGGCAGCCTTTTAAATGGTGTCTCTTTGGCGAGCTCTGCAAACATATATGTACATATTAGAAAGAAAAAAGCTATTTTGTGTGTGTGTGTGTGTGTGTGTGTGTGTGTGTGT
>NC_068987.1:25251634-25256769 GCF_001194135.2 Octopus bimaculoides | reverse complement strand
TGTGTGTGTGTGTGTGTGTGTGTGTGTGTGTGTGTGTGTGTGTGTGTGTGTGTATGCATGTGTACGCTCTCACATGCACGTCTTCAAACTCCTGAACACACACATACAGTCAGGCGTACACACGCACACGCAATCATACAGTCTGACATATTCTGTTTCGACATTACAGATTTAGGGAGCCAAAAATATTTTTAAACGATAAACACAAGAAATTCTTGGAAGATGTATAGTAATAACAACTATCACTCTCTACAACCTGTTGCTGCCTTGTGAAGTGTCATCTTTGTTGTTGTTTTTGATGAGGAGGAGGAGGAGGAGGAGGATGATGATGAGGATGAGGATGATGTTGGTGGTGGTGGTGCATCCATCTAAAGACAGCACCTAACTACTTACCTACCTACCCACCTAACTACAGATGCATAAATATATCGTCATTTGATAGTATACGTGTTGAAATGTCTATATGTCTAAATAGTTGAGATACTGTTAAAACATACATGTCAACCACTGCAATTGGTGTCGGTAGACATGAAACTAGAAATAATAATAATAATAATAATAATAATAATAATAATAATAATGGCTTCTTCATTAACCATTATGGACAGCACAGGACAAAACAAAGAATGTGCGTGTATGTATCTGTGTGTGTTGTGCTATGAGGGTTTTGCGTGTAAACAAGACTAATCCTTTCTACTAAAGGCACAAGGCCCGAAATTTGTGGAGAGGGAAGTAATCAATTACATCGACCCTAGTGTTTCAATGGTACTTAATTTATCTATCCCGAAAGGATAAAAGGCAAAGTTGACCTCGGCAGAATTTGAACTCAGAATGTAGCGGCAGACGAAATACCGCTAAGCATTTCGCCCGGCGTACTGCAGGCCCGAAAGTCTCAGCGCATTCTCAGCCACGACGTCTCCAGTCCTCAACGCAACAGGTGCTGACAACAAATGGACCGTCTGACAAGCGGTACCTGTCCCCTCCACAGGAAGCGGAAGAGCAAACGTACCAGCCCGTTCAGTCACGAACTGAGAGAAGGGACGACAGTCAAGCGGTAGTATATGACGGATGTGATGTAAGCATTCGCCACCTCCGCCCGACCTTTCAGGAACATCTTTCTCTTGACCCATTTCTGGGTGAGACTAGCCACCCTATCTATCACCTCGCCCCAGTTTTTGTCCACTTGGAGATCCGGACTGAACGAGACGCTGAGCAACTTAACAGGTCCTTCCGTCCAGCATCCCATAACGCTGTCGGTTGGCATGACCCTACCTCTCCAGGTGCTGAGCTGCAGGCCCACTGACTTCTCCTAGTTGATCATTGCTCCTGTCACCGCTTCGAATTTTCCTTAGGGTAGTGCCGACCATGTCGATTTCCAAGATGTCCGACACTAACTATTACAGTGATGTCGTCCGTATACGCTGACACGAACCTTCCGCATTCTACTTCACGCGAGATGCCCCACGAAACCTCTAGCTTCTGCAGTAATGGCTCGAGTGCCAGTACGTAGAGAAGGGATGAGAGTGGGCACAGGGCCTGAAATTTTCTTTTGCGTGTGAAATAGTCGATTACATCGAACCCACGCACTTAACTAGTACTTATTTAATGGACCCCTAAAGGATGAAAGGCAAAGTCAAATTCATGGGGAAACCTGCAAGAACTACAGTCGCCTTTACCACTAAGACAAGTGCTTTGTCCAAGATGTCTTCCAATCTACAGGCGCATACGCAATGCAAACCCGTTCACTCGGATCATCTTTTCAACTCTTATTCACGCATCAAAAACTTTGATAGAAGACATAATTTCACGCCCAATCTCATTTTTCGTTTTATATGATCAAAGAGAAACATATCTATCTTCAGCCCTTTCGCACTCGTCCATCCGACAACGTCTTTTATCAAAGCCACCAGGCGGATAGAAGCAACCTGCCCTTCCCGGTCAAAAGAAGGTGGCAGCACGACCTTAAAAACGGACTCATCTGGTAACGGGATCCGTCCCTACATATGACAGCAGGTGTTCGACACACCTCCAAATCAGCAATGTTCGGGCACTGGACAAGTGTGTGCAGAAAGGTTTCGTTACCCTGCGTGCATCTCGAACCAGCTTCCTTGACAGTACTTCCTTGTTGTGCCTCGAATTGGCAATGACACCTGTATTACTACTAGGCTACACTATTTTTTATTCATTAGAAAAGAGAGTAGCAGGGTATATTACAAAGATAGAGGCAGACTTATCTCATTATTATACACAAATGTATTCGGACCATGGTCTTCATGGTTGTTAACGCTAAAACGCTTCCACCGTTGTTACGTCTGGCTTCTTCAGGTTCCTATCATAATCAGAAACGTTCTTGAAATTTTGAACTGTATCCCTTATTTAATCCACGAGAGTGTTTCCATTTTGTTCCCCATACCAGGGACATATTCCTATAAGTTGTTCTCCTATCAGAAGAAAATATTAGATCTGTGGTTTGTCCCCCATTCATACAGTCTTCAAAATCAACTCTACTCTTTCGGAAGCATCTACCTTGAACAAAGTTTTCACTAGAAGAGATCAAAAAGACTAAGAACTGTGTGTATTACATCTCACGAAGTTGTCACAGTAAATATAAAGGCGAAAACAACCAGCCCTTAAAATAAGGCGAATATTATAAAGCAGTCATCCGAGGGGATACAGAAAAACCAAGAATAGCTAATTGCTTGTGAAGAGCAAAATGAAGTCACCAATACTTGTACGACAAAGTCAAGAGAGTTCTATATTCAAGAGATGAGGAATTATGTACATTATTTAAATTATGTAAATAATATAAATAAAGTCAAGAGATTAGAACAACACTGGAAAATAAAACAACTGAAACGCATATTGCTGAACAGAATGTAAGAAGCTTTAATTCGAGGAGAAACAATATTAAACCTCCGACCATAAAAGAGTTAGGTTTAAAGTCCCTAATTTCTATTAGCTAATAGTCCTAGTGGACACTGACATAATGGATGAATGCAATGATTAAGTGTTAAGCTTAGCTAGTGAGATAAATCCCTGGATCAGACAATCAAATGTGTACTCTGTTTCAAGTGTCTCCCTCAAATGTCTCTCTCTCTCTCTCTCTCTCTCCCTCTCTCTCCCTCTCTCCCATATATATTGTCTGAGGATTTGCAAAGAGACAAAGAGATTAGAGATGATTATAGGTCAAGCTGATAGTAGGTTGAAGATTCACTTCCTGTACATTTGACACTGTGAGATGTTATTGGCAATTCTTCTAGATAAGAATAATGTTTTGGCCTAGAAATCAGGCACGTCTAGAATTACTTTCCTCTATAGAATCAGTCCCTGTCCTCTGTAGCATTGTACGTCATTGACAATGTGTTCTGGCGGTTTCTGACAATACAACAATGGGAATATATATTTGTAATTGAGAAGAAAGAGGGGGAACAGTCAAAAACATGAAGTTGATATACTATCTTCTAGCATTGGTACAAGACCTCAGTTATTTTGACTCCGGAAGGATGAAAGGCAAAGTTGACCTTGGTGGGATTTGAAATCTGAATGTAAAAGTACACAGCTAAATACTGCAGTATACATTATGTAAGATAGTGGATTGATAAAGTCGGTAGAGTGACGAACAAAATAATTATATAATACGAGTGGTAACAACAATAAGCCCATTAATAAATGTTTCTATTTTTGCAGTATATATTTATCTGCATAAAACTAAGTACAGTGCACCTTAATAGTGGTTTCAAGGCGTGCAATTTCAGGAGAAGGGTTATGTCGATTGCATCGACCTCAGTGCTTAACTGGTAAAGATGGACAAAATGCCGCTAAGCGTTTTTCACGGCGTGTTAACGATTTTGCCAGCTCACCATCTTACAGTACACCTTAATATTATTTGGTTCTAAGAAACGACTAAGAATACAGTGTTTTATTTTCAGGGGATTAATCAAAGAACGAGGATTGGTGTCCATGAATTTTAGAGTAATTTCAAAATTGCTGAAATAGATGTGGATAATGTTCTGTTTAAATGCTCGATGTTGATGCTTTCAAGAGAAGCATGGATAGATAGATAGAAATCTGCAAATGTTAGTTTTCAATTGGAGGACTAATTGAAAATGAGCTTAATGCAAGATCTGAAGGTAGGATTTGGCAGAGATGATGGCAGAGACGAGGTTGAAAGATCGGATAGCGGTGGGGGTGATGGTAAAGAAAGTAATGTCTCGAATCCAAGGACTCATAAAGCCAGATACCTGGTTATCCAGTTTCCACGACGTATAAGTAACCGAGATTGTACTATCAACCCTGAACGAGGTCAGGCCATCGCAAGGCTACTCACTTACAGCTGAGTGGACAGGAGCAACATGAAATAAAGTGATTTGCTCAAGAACACAACACACCGCTCGGGTTAGGAATCGAAACCACCCTCTTACAATCGTGAGTGCAACAGCTTAACAACTAGAAAATGCGTTCTCACTTTGCGGTGAAGAGGTTATGCATGAAAAGGTAGAGAGAAGGAACAGTACCGTGGCTAGTTTGAAGTCAAAGATTGGAGGCGAGATAATATTTGGCAATATGCTGAATGGAATTCTTTTGGATATATTATCGATCATGTTTTTGAATGTTTTCGTATGTTTATCTCGAAGTAACAGCATCTCAGATATATGTACAGTACTCCAATATTAGTTTTACTTCAGTTTTGTAGAGATACGGCAAATGATCAGAGCTGAAGTATTTTTTGTGCGTCCGTGCGGAAGTGAATAGATTTGGGTTTGCACTTGATGTGCACCTTACATCAAGCGATATAATATTGATTCTTAACACTGCTATAAGACCAGAAATTATGCATGACGGTCGATTAAAATACCACCTTTAGTGACAGAAATACCGCATATAAGAATGTCTAATTATTATTTTGGGTTGTTTCCTTTCCATTTTTTGACAATCATTCAGATCATGATTGTTTACATCATTAAAAATTAAATTTCAATTTATCAAAATTTCTTAGTTTATTACTTCAATCGTGGCTAGCTCCCATTTTACCATTCGTTTTTTATGCAGCTGGCAACCCTGTGTATATCATTCGTACGACAACTGTCCGACATTATCCTCAGTAACCAAATAACTTAGACTTATATATATATATA
>NC_068987.1:25244492-25251624 GCF_001194135.2 Octopus bimaculoides | reverse complement strand
GAGAAAAAAAATTGAATAGTGTTCAGTCAACGGTCAATATATATATATATCAAAATATGAGAGAGACAAGACAGAAAACATGTACGATGTCGAATTTAAGATGTCTAATTACATGTAAACAAACGTCTTAAATACGTTATGCTACATTGTTTCTCTTTCCCTAGCCTCTCACAATTCTTTAAGGTAATAATACGCTCAGATTTCAAATCTCAATAAATCTTTTTCACTTTTAATTATTCAGGAGTCGATAAAATAAATGCAAATATACAAACTTATATAAATGATTAATCCATTCTGTTATATAAATTGGTCTTGTGCCAATTCAAAACAAAGCAATACTGCTTTCATGTATCTATTCGATAAATCGTTTATCACAATAATGAATGCAACAATAGTAACAGTAATGATGAAATCCGTCGAACAGTCTACGGATTTTCCTACTCAAAATAAGAAAAAGATGAAGTTCTTTTTTCATTTAGCTTGAATAATGAAATGAAATAAATAAATGAAATAATTTTGATACATAACCATCAATTTTGAGGGGAAGGAAAGTCGATTACATTGACCCCAGTACACAACTGGTGCTTATTTTACGGACTTCGAAAGGATGAAAATAAAGTAGACCTCAGTGGAATTTGAAGTCAGAGCGTAAAACGCCGGAAGAAATTCCACTAAACATTTCGTCCAGAGCCGTTAGCGTTTCTGCCAACTCGCTGCCTTAATAATAATAATAATAATAATAATAATAATAATAATAATTACAATAGATTTAGATATAAGGACAGAAATTTTGAAGGAAGGGTAGGTATTAGTTAATATCATTGACCAGTACATGACTGGTACTAGTATTTTAATGATTCCGAAAGGATGAAAGGTAAGGTTAACTTCGGCGGGACTTCACATCAGAATGTAAGAAGCCAGATCAAATACTGCCAACAGTTCACAATAATCCAAAAGGAAGTCCTCAAATGAATCCAGTAAATAGATTCATTTGAGGACTTCCCCTTTGGATTATTGTGAAGTGTTATCTCATCAGCTTGGACTTCTAAATTTATCTGTATGTATTTATGCAATTACTTATCCGACTTTGATTTGGGCACGGATTTACATTATTATATGTCGGCTTTGACGTGGAATATTATTGACCTTGGAACTTGGCTTTCAAATTTTATATATATATATGTTATTTTGCTTCAGTCACTTGACTGCGGCTATGCTGGAGCATCGCCTTGAAGGGTTTTAGTCGAACAAATCGACCCGAGGACTTAATTTTTTGAAGCCTGGTACTTATTCTATCGGTCTCTTTGCCGAACCGATGCGTTATGTGAACGTTAACACACCAACACCAGTTACCAAGTGGTAGTACGAGGACAAACACACATATATACACACACACACACACACACACATATGTGCGTGTGTGTATATACCTATATATATATATATATATATATATACGACGGACTTTCAGTTTCTCTCTACCAAATCCACTTGCAAGGCTTTGGACGGCCCGTGGTTACAGTAGAAGACACTTGCCTAAGGTGCCTCGCAGTAGCACTGAACCTGAAACCATGTGGTTGGAAAGCAAGCTTCTTACCACACAGCCACGCCAGCGCCTAATTTATATATTTCTTCGTTTCGGCAAATTGTTGATTATATTATTTTTTATGTGTTTATGTGTTGCTGTCGTTATGGAGACACAAATTTTACTGAGCTATCAGGATCAACGGTCGTCAAGAAGAGACATATGGGTGGGGGTGATTCTCTCTCGTAAGCCTTCACCATGAAAGAGATTTAATATACAATATTTAGTTGGTCGATATAATCAATCTTAGATTCATTAGGTCATTAGGGACAAGAAAAAAAGTACCATATTTATAAATTGTTAATGTGTGTTTTGTGTGCTTTGGTTTGTGCACTTCTGCACACCGATCGTGGAGGATTATAAAAGGATAACGAATATTAATTCAGTTTTAAATACACGCAAACACACACACACACACAGAGGATAAAGTAATAAAACACGTTAAGCACAATAGTGCTTAAGAGGAGTGTGTTAATAAGCTGAAGAGACTAACTGTACTATACACAAACCCGGCGGGTATATGACCTTAATGTGATACATTTTTAGCTTCATTCATAATTGTAATATAAACGATAAAGATTGAAGGAGGTGGAGAAAGAGAGAGAGACAGACAGACAGGAACTAAATCATTGATGGAGCGTGACTAAAATTCGGGTTATTAGGCAGAGATTTAACTGAACTTAATTTCGGCAAACTATTTCACCTGTCTATGAGATGGCTAAGATGTACTTGGTAACAATCTCTGCTTTTGAGGCATTTGGTGATAAACAGTCTACCAATACAACTGATTCATAGAAACACCAGTATACTTCTAATTTCATCCATGAAAGACTTAATTTTCTTTTTTAAACCCGGTAATGTACAAAAATTTTTTAAATACACATCAGTCATAAAATTGTCTCAAATGTTCACATCAGTGAGCTGTATTTCTCCATAGTTCATATTTACAACTAGGATAACTGAACCCAAACAACTTAATTATGTCTTTAACAAGGGAAAATATGAGTGATGATGATAGGATATGAATCATTCATGCTAACAACTCTTGCTTCCTCTCCGTCCACGTACTTTTTATGCAGGCGTCGACTTTCAGATGTTCAACTAAACATCACACTATATTGATCTTACAAGTATCGGTGAGTCTACTCCTTCCTACATCCTTAAGAAAAAAAACCTCTCTGGAAGACATACTGGCTCCAACAAAAGAATACTTGCCATCGATCACTATATCACATTGATTATGTATAGTCTTTTCTTTATACTCATAGATTAGAAATATTTCACAAAGCAGAACAGTTAGGAATCAATCACCAAAAGAGACAGCTAACGTCATCGACAATCAAGGGAGATATTTTAAGAAAAGTGTATTTTAATATCTTGCATTTATGAAAACACACACACACACACACACACACACACACACAGAGTAGATTGTTTCAGACTCCTATTTCCTGAAATTTAGGTTTAAAGACTTGAGACTCCACTTGAACAATAACTTGTATAACTTATTTGTAAGACGTCATTTACCAACACTCACCTAATTCTGTTTCGGACGTGTTCTCTCCTCACACTGCATCTTCTAATGTTACTTTAGTAGTTTCTGCTCCTCGGATCTTGCTAATTTTGGACTACCTCCACACCTATCCACTCGAGTTACCTGTCTCCATCCTCTCTTTAATCCCGTTGTATCCATCATCCCAAGAATTGTACTAACTACTACATTAAGTCCTCCTTCTCCAAAATGTTAATCCTCTAGAATTTTCCGTTCATGTTTTCCAGAAGCCGTCAACTTGCAATTATTTAAAACAAAAAAAAAACATTATTTTCTTCAAACTACCTAGTCTTGGAGGATATGCAAAGGAAAAGGCATAGCACCTTTCTCCAAACCAAACAATTTTTTAAAATTAGCCTCCACAGCGAACCATTCTCAAGACCCACTTTCGAATCGTTAGTTGAAACCTCGTTTCTTCCAACTCAGTATCACCTCTGAGAATGTCATACGTTCATAACCCCAAATACAGTTATTCCTTTTAATAAAAATATAACAAGTTTCATATTTAACGTTTAGAAATGTATCGGGCACTACGTTGGTTACGACGACGAGTGTTCCAGTTGATCTGATCAATAGCACAGCCTGTTCATAAAATTAACGTGCAAGTGGTTGAGCATTCTAAAGACACGAGTACTTTTAACAAAGTTTTCAGGGGGATTCAGCGTGACACAGAATGTGACAAGGCTGGCCCTTTGAAATACAGTTACTACGTATTTTCACCAACTGAATGTACTGGAGTAACGTGAAATAAAGTGTCTTACTCAAGGACACAAAACGCCACCAGGTATCGAACTTGCGACCAAACAATCTTGAACCAAATATCTTAACCACTTAGCCATACGCCCCCATTAGAAATGTATCTATTTCTAATAGAATGTCTGGCAAGTGGAAATTTAAAAAAATATATATATATATATATATTCATTAACGATAGAGCGGAGGACAATTGTAACACTTCTGAGAAAAACATTAAGCTCACAATTTCACATCTTACAATTCCTTTTAAAATAAAATAAAATAAAATAAAACATGTTTATTGTTAGGAATTTATCTATTTTTAAATGAGTGTCTGTGAAGGAAGTATTTCCGAACTTCTCAGTAAGAAACTCTAAATATAAGGTAGGAGACAGGGGTAATTTTATTAGGATCACTATTGAAATGGTCACCCATGTGTTAATATCATCTCTTCTTTGTCATTATATTAATATTAGTTTATTTAAGCCACTCGAGCAGCCGAAAGTTTCTTTTGCAATTTAGCAGAAGCCAAAGCAATCGCAAGTTGAAAAGATTCTGATTAAGCGGCTAATTAAGTTAATTAGACTGAGATAATTAGCATCTGTGAAAATACACACTCACCACCAACAACAGATGAGCTAACATAGGAGATTCTATGTACGAGAAATCGTAGCGAAATTTTTTGAAATTCCACTGTGACGTCTCAGTAATGGGACACAATGTTTAGTGTAGAGTCTTTGGTCACGAGGCTGGAATGCCTTAATTCGTATGTACATGAGCAATCAATGCAGAGCCAGTAATACGTCATATCTGAAATATATACTGGGATGTTCCCGGTTGGAATGGCTTTCGGCATAGATTTGTTAAATCAGGGATGACCTGCGTTTAAACAATGACAATATCATTCATACGAACACAAACGATATTTACCAATAAGGTCAATGTATCAAACTTCTAGTGAAGCTTTCAGCACATCTCCAAGTGATGTGTTAACCAAGTATAATACTAAGTCAGTATACAGATAGTAGAAAGCAAACATACAGCACTAACCGAGAAACACGGAACCAGCGTGTCTTTTTTGTAATTATGAATTTAAAATATAGTAAAATATAGTTATTCTCATTGCTTTCACTGTCGAACGTTCTAGAGCCGATTTTCTGTTGGTGACCCAGTGTCAATCGGCGAAATCATAAATTTTCAAATACACTGGTCTTCATCTTGCTCTACATTTCCACCATCTCTCTACCTCTATGTGTGTGTGTGTGAGAGAGAGAGAGAGAGAGAGAGAGAGAGAGAGA
Organism: Octopus bimaculoides; assembly: GCF_001194135.2. Lineage (NCBI taxonomy): Eukaryota > Metazoa > Mollusca > Cephalopoda > Octopoda > Octopodidae > Octopus > Octopus bimaculoides. The sequence continues at coordinate 25,246,454 of NC_068987.1, read as the reverse complement.
GAGAGAGAGAGAGAGAGAGAGAGAGAGAGAGAGAGAGAGAGAGAGGTTGGGATAAAATTTAAGCATCTATATTTGGCTAACTCTGCCCTGTTGCCCATACATCATTGGCCTGTCAGAAAATGAAAATGAAGCTCAATCGATACAGTAACTATATATATATATATACCCACACATACACATATATGGATATTTGTACGCGTGTATATCTCTTGTATATCCAAGTATCTATCCAGATACAGAAATAGCAGGATACACAATTATCTTCCCATACACACGTATACGCATTATGCATTGTGCGTGTGCGTGTGTGAATGTAATTAGTTATGTGTGAATGTCTATACTCTTTATTTTCAAAATCCACTAATTGAGTAGTTTTAAGATCAAGAGACATTTCACAGACGTCTATAATTACCCATCATCCACACGAACAAACCATAATATCTAAGTAGCTACCCGGCCTGTTAGAAACTGCAGTTAAATCTCATTAGAATCACACCCTGCAGACTTCAAAACAAAGCGTAAGATACATTGGATAATGCAGTCGTAGACATCACTAAAATAGCGCAGGCGTGGCTGTGTGGTAAGAAGCTTGCATCCCAACCACATGGTTCTGGGTTCAGTGCCACTGCATGTCTCCTTGGGCAAGTGTCTTATATAGCCTCGGGTCGACCAAAGCCCTGGGGGGATCTGATCGAAGAAAACTGAAAGAACCCCGCCGTATAACTGTGTGTGTGTGTATGTGTGTGTTTGTCCCCCACCACCGTTTGACACCTGGTGTTGGTTTGCTTACATCCCCGTAAGTCAGCTGTTCGGCAAAAGGACCGATAGAGTAAGTACTAGGCTTAAAAAATTTTAATCCCGGGGTACTAAAAAAAAACCCTTTTTAGATTGACTAAAAAAATCTTTCAAGGTGGTGCACCAGCATAGCTGCAGTCAAATGACTGAAGCAAGTAAAAGATAAAAGGAAAGATGGTCGTGGCTAGAGTGTCTTTGATCATCGTAGGTCAGAAAGGGACACATGTGTGGACACCTTGGTTAATAAATTTCAGGATAGACTACATTCGAAAAAAAAAAAAACAAGAAAAACGGAAAAGAAAAATGACGGGATGATATCGTATTATATCTGAGACGTCTTACACAGTAGGTCTCCTCAATCAGAATCTAGAACAATAACAATACATCTCTTACTTGTAATGCTAACCCACTTTAATGTGTTCTTCATTTATTGTGTAAATAACTATAACGTACCCTTGGAGTTCACATGTATGCGTACGTCTTTTACTATCACTATTAATTCAAAAGTACATTGGACAGTTATTCAATTGATCTGAAACCAAAGTGAAACAAGTGTAGGACTAACAACAACAACAACTACTACTACTACTACTACTACTGCTGCTGCTGCTGCTGCTGCTGCAAGAGCAACAGCAATAACTGTACTTGTGGTATTGATAAATCTTAGTTTGGCAACATGACATGGCAAACAGAATATATGGATATAGGCATATCTAGGTTTATGTATGATAAATAAATATAAATATATCGATGTTTACTCGAAAGCCGTCATTTAACTTTTCTTCCATCATGTTAAAGCAATTAAACTTGCTACTACTACTACTACAAGATTCTGGTATATCCTCCTATCCTATTTCCTCGAAAAAATACAAAGATTGGCAGTTCTACGCGCATGCGTACACGCACGCACGCATGCACACACACACACACACACACAGAGCTGCTGTTATCATTTGTATGTTTCTCTGCTGAAGATTATCATCATCGAAAGTCTGAGAAACCGCCCGAAAACGTAGAACTTTTCACTTTAAGAAACAAATATTCCTGTAACATGGAATTTTTCAGAAATGTAGTTCTTCCACAAACGCGTGGCATACCAGTATCAGAATAATAGTCCAGTATCACACACACACACACACACACACACACACACACACACACACACAC
>NC_068987.1:25240102-25244094 GCF_001194135.2 Octopus bimaculoides | reverse complement strand
CACAAAAGGCGGTGAGCTGGCAGAAACGTTAGCACACCGGGCGAAATGCTTAGCGGTATTCCGTCTGCCGCTACGTTCTGAGTTCAAATTCCGCCGAGGTCGATTAAATAAGTACCAGTTACGCACTAGGGTCGATATAATCGACTTAATCCGTTTGTCTGTCCTTGTTTGTCCCCTCTGTGTGTAGCCCCTTGTGGGTAGTACAGAAATAACACATACACACACACACACATATATATAATATATAAGCAGAAAACGTAATTACTATTGTAAACTTTATAAAACGCACACGTGTTTCAGTAAACCGATCGACCTTATTATGCAATGCAATTGACCAGATTGCGCAATAACAGTCGACTCACTTCCCCGGCATTCTCTTCGAAAAATACAAAGCTTAGTGAGATGCATGCGCTAATATATTCTAGCTCTGCAAATTATGTCCAGTGCCACTGGTATGGCAGACTAGAAGGTGAAAGAGTGTGAAGTAGTTGGATGGTGTTAATAAAAGATAGATAGATGATGGGTGAGAGGAGGGTAGTGATGGCTACGCTTCCTTTCCTTATATATTTGCTGAACGACAAGGTAGATGTGTCTGTGTACGACTATGTGTCTGTGCACACGCGTGGATGCATCGGAGCACGTCTGTGCGTATGTATGTGAAAGACTGACTGTACGAGTGGGTCCAGAGTAGATCACACACGCGTGGGAAGATGTGTGTGCGTGGATATGTGTAGGGAATGTGCGATAGATAGTCTGCTGCTGCACTGGAATAACAAATCTGCTTATAAACCTATTATCTCAGGCAAACATCTTCCGAAGCAGAAGATATTTCAACCTCCCGGTAATGTTGTAAAACATGAATGTAAATCTAAATAATAGAAAGCCTGGCTGTGAGTGTAATAAGAATGTAAACAGATTTTTCTAAGCTACTGAAGAGAGCCTCCTGTCAGGTGGTTTCACAGTTTCTTGATAGTTCCTTAGAGAAGGCGTACCAAACACCCTTGCACAATCAATAGCATAAAGAAACTTGTGTAAAGCAGTCCTAGATTTGGCTAGCACATTAGTGGATAGCCTAATTTAAATATTTGTCTTCGATGACTCCTCATTAATTAAACAGTGTCTATTTAATGAACTACATAGCGTAAATCAGAAGAGCTGGAATAAATGTAAGTATTAACAAAGCTTGCTGTGGGTATAAGTGTATATACACACACTCTTTCTATACTACTGATGGACAGAGAAAACTGAGGAGTTATGATTGCCTTATATAGCAGCTGCCCTACGCTATTGATCGGGGAAAGAAACCGAGTACTTCTCCTTTGAAAAACGGTTAATATATCATGAGTCGGGCTGTCACGAGACTCCATATTTTTTTTTTCTTTTCTCGCACATAAATATAATAGAGTGTGTATACACTCTTATTACAACCACAGTGAGGCTTTCTAATGCTTCAGTATGAAAGAGGGGGGCTGCAGATTCACTACACAGTCTAAGTGTATTACTATTATCTAATGTACGCATGTATACTTATTTACAACTTCTCCCTGTCCCTCTCATGAGTGGTGGGATGAGAGAAATTTATTGTGCGTATGTGTGCGTTAATGTGTGCGTTAATGTGTGTGCTAAAAATAAAACGAAAGTAAATAAATATGGATTTTTTATATATATAAATGGAAGGATTATCAGATGAAAGCAAAGAGTGAGTATATTTATAACGAAGGTCCGATTAACGACAGATTAACATAATCGAATCAACCTTGCAGCAAAATAATTTTTGTCCGGAAATAAATTTTAAAACTTTATACTTTGTGAATGGTGGGAAGTATGTTAGAAATTAGGTTAGAATGTTATACAGGTCATTGGTGGAGAAAGAGAGAGTGGGGGGGGGGAATAAGAGTGACAGAAAAAGAGACAGAGAGGAAGACAGAAAAAGTTGGCGAGAAAGAAAAATGGAACGAAAGAGAAAGCTAGTGAACGGTCAGATTACAGCTTACACACACACATGTATATGTATAAAAAGAAAAGGGAAATATTTAAGTGTGTTCTTAAATTTCACAATTGCAAACGAAATTATAAAATCACAACATTACTGAAAACTGAAAGTAGAGTCATGAAATAACAAAATTGATGTAACTAGACACTTCTTGGACTCCTTCCTTCCGAGAATGGTCATTTGCGCCTGAAATATAAGCATTTTTGCGAAGGTTTCCTTACTACAATGCTTCAAGCGAACTACAACGCTCTTATACACATGAATGTAATGTATGTATGCATGGTTTTAAACTAACAATAATCACGCCTCGACTAGGGTACTGACTAAGGTTGACAGTGTCTTCAAAGTTTTGGCTTCGTGACCACTTGTAAAAATTTGTATTCTATTAAAGAATATTGGATAATATATATATAACTTCACATGAAAACAAACATTAATATAATTGTATGTATGTATGTATGTATGTATGTATGTATGTAAGAGAGAGTGAGAAAGGGAGCGAGAGAGAGAGGTAGGCTTCCAAAGTACACCAAGCGGATGCACTGGAATTCGTCAGCAGTGATGTTTCTGGTTCCTTCAGCGGGTTTCAAGACTGTCATCATGAGATTCCCTCACCCTGTTGACACAGCTGATGTTGATGAAGATGCAGCTTGCATCCGAGGATATGTATGTATGTATGTATGTATGTATGTATATATGTATACATATATATATGTATGTATGTATGTATATATACATAAGTACACTTAACTATATATAAATGTGCAAACCCCATCAGTTTTTCAGTCAAGTTTCCTGAAGATCCTTTATACTTACAAGAGTCTAATTCGACCATAATGATATAATATAATATAAATAATATAATATATGAATATGCATGTTTACAGACAGACAGACAGACAGACAGACAGACAGACAGACAGACAGACAGACAGACAGATAGACAGACAGATAGACAGACAGATAGATAGATAGATAGATAGACAGACAGATATACGACAGGCTTCTCTCAGTTTCCGTCTACCAAATCCACTCACACGGCTTTGGTCGGTCCGAAGCTATAGTAGAAGATACTGGCTAAAGGTGTCACTCATAGATATACACGTAAGTATACACGTGCGTATATATGTATGTATGTATGTATGTACACACATATTCAAATGTCTTCTTAAATTTCAGAAACAAAATCATGTCACAAAAATGACTGAATACTGAAGGTAGAGTCGTTACTTCTAGTGTTATTGAAACGACTGTTACCAAAGTGTTTCGCCATCATACACTTTCCAAACGGGAAGGAAATGTGAGCGAGTGAGAAAGAAAGAAAGAAAGGGGTGAGAGCGAGACTGAGCACAGGTGAGAAAGTAAAGGGGAGTGAGAGAGATCGGAGAGAGAGAATGAGGAAAAAATAAAGAAAGAGAACAAGTAGCAGAACACCTGTTCATCGCACGCTATGAAGTCCTTTCGCAAGGTGAAATTAGATAGATAGAAGTGCCACACTCACACTGTTTCTTCTAGTTCTTCAGTGAAGTGTTTATATATATATATATATATATATATAGTTTCAAAGTTTCACATAGAACTAAATCCCGATAAAGACAGCGACTATCAGATCTTAGCGCTTTTCGTCAAACTCTCATATCATTTAAAGCCCCGTAATTAGACAATTTCCTCTCAAGAGGTTTATGTAACGCTGCCTGAAGTTAGCGCTGAAACACTTAAAAGATATCTAGACGCATTTTTTCTCCAGCATAGCAGATCAGCTACCTGTAAAATGTTACAACCAGCGTAGAAGAGCCCCCTTACCAATTCGGCATGCCACGAGTTAGGGGTATCACGTATAGTACATTGATATACAAAAGAATGAAGAAATGAATACATCAGATACACACAGAGACGACACTAAATACACAGCACGTTCAACTATGTATGCAATGCTCCATCACTGAGTACAATGTACTTGCTAAAACAAACTGAAGAGTACATATATATTATATATATA
>NC_068987.1:25236911-25239984 GCF_001194135.2 Octopus bimaculoides | reverse complement strand
AGTGAGAGAGTGAGAGAAAGAGAGATGTAAGAAAAGGTAAGCAAATAAATAGATAGCCAGGCAGGCAGGCAGGCAGGCAGGCAGGCAGACAGATATGGTTACATAAGTTATTCTGCAGTAAATGATATATTCTTTCTATTCTAGGTACAAGGCTCGAAATTTTGGGGAAGGGGGCCAGTCGATTACACCGTCCCCAGTATGCAACTGGTACTTAATTTATCGACCCGAAAGGATGAAAGGCAAATTCGACCTCGGCGGAATTTGAACTCAGAACATAAGACAGACGAAATACCGTTAAGCATTTCGCCCGGCGTGCTAACGTTTCTGCCAGCTCGCCGCTTTACAGTAAATGATATATTGGACAGAAATGGTTTGGTAAGAAAAACTGCGATTATTTTGCGAACGACACATGATATACTAAAACTAATATGAACAAACAGTTTCTCTGTGTTTGTTTTGTATCTCTCATTCCTTCCCTTGTTCTTTTTCCCTTTCCTCCTCTTTCTCGTTTGTGAAACCATACTGTGTAACAGATGGTAAAGCTAGGAGCTTCAAAATTACACTTGTTGAGTAGTAACATTACTGAACAAAAGGAAACATTTGTATAACAAATACACGGGCATAAATATATATAAACATACACACACACACACACGTGCTATTTCTGTTTTGCTGCTAGAACTATCAACGTTCCAGCATGCAACTAATAAATGCATGTTGCAAGCAAGCACAACCGGAAGCAGTAAGGTAACTTGTTATTTCAGTACCGGAAGTTGACTACATTCCATTAAATAGCAAGTTGCAATGTAATTATCATATTCAAATGATTTGGCTTTGAAATAGCTACTTGATTTATTTGGAAATACACATTTCAGAGTTCAAATCCTTGCCGTTATCTACTGAAATAATAGCAGTAGGTTTTTTTTTTTAATACTGTAGTGACAGCTTATAGCAGACGACTGTTATATGTTCAATGCCCGGAGTTTTATCCACGCATGCGCAGGGACTAGTTCCGGAAGGAATGCAGGAAGAGTCTCAGCTTTGGCGCCTTTTCTCAGTCTCTTCGTTGACTGATCTCCGTCGAGCCAAGACGTCCAACAGAGCTCTCTCACATGTCAGCACCAGAGCTTCACAAATAACCACGGAAATCATTCAGAAGGCGTCTCAGTAACCGAGGGCGACGAGCTACCGAATTCCCTCCAAGCGTGAACTGAATTCCACTGTAAATAAATATTGTTATGTTGTTCAGAATCTGCGTTCCGTTGTTTCTTCTAGAAATTTAATGTACGGAAGCGGTGTACACCTAATGGAGTATGACCACTTCCCTACAATACCATCAAGTACTGAGGTCGGAATAATGCCCTAAGACACCCAGATGTGCTACTAACTTTTATAAATATAATCTAAGGCTTTAGAAAATCCATATTAATGTTTGAGCGTCTTGAAAAATATATCATTCATAATATATTTATGCACAGATGGGGTTAATGAAAGGAAATCAGCAATAGTTTTCAGAATCATTTTCCTAAATTTTTAACAGTTTCTAATATTCCATGCAAAGTGTACCGGTAATTTTATACTTGATCTCCAGTGTGCCACGAATTCAAACAGATTGAGAAACAATGTTCTATATGAAAATAGTAGTAGTTGGTCCCCAGGCACTTTTGAGAATCATAGTTTCAATTATATATTATGAGGAGCAGCAGCTGTCACTTTCTGACCGAGTTTACTTTCCTTACCTGCGGCGTAGCAACCACCAGGATTCACAGAAGCGTGGAAGTTTCTAAGCAGTCGCTCGACCTGCTAAAGATAACATTCAAGTCCCCCTCCATCTGCAACCCAATCTTAAAAATAACTAAAAGCCTACTGGAATATCTACTCATAAAAAAAAAATGGAATGGTCCCAGTTGGAAAGTTTTTGGTCATAGATCGGGGCGATTAGCGATGATCATAGTGCTAAATAACAACAAAGGACATAGAGAAATAGAGTGATCAGTGAAGTGTGTACAATAAACACAGGCTGAAACACTTTACAACAGGAAATTAATTAAAGCATATCGCTGACTATCACGATCGACCTGCTAGAAATAACAGCCAAAGCTCTCTTAAACGAAATCCTGCCGTCTTAAAAAGACACGTAGGATAACGCGGGCCTGGGTACCTTACACATAGAAAAAAGATGGAATGACTACGACCGGAATACTTCTGATTATAGTTCTACTAAATCGAGTTAAACTGGTGGTAAATAGCAAGAACAAGCACATGTTCGAATGCGCAGTGTCATCCTCAACTAGACGAAGATAGGGCAAATCTGGAATTATGTATCATTCATTTGGCGAACTATTTCCGGCTGCTCTATCTAGGCTGACGGGCGAAACGACACAATACCGTATTTTCCGGCATACAAGTCGAACTTTCCAGACCAAAATTTACAGCCAGAAAAAGTAGGTCTACTTATACACCAAAGCAACTTTACAGGACCAAAAATTTGGTGAAATGCAACAAGATTTGGAAAGATAGTAACGATGTTTGAATGTTTACACTCTGTACTATTATTCGAATTAGATGGAAATAGCGACAAGTAACTATTGCTTAGTCCAACGTCGGTTTTGCTTGAGCAGAATAATATCAGATGCGCTGGAAATATGATTGTTCAGTTTGTTTTCTTTTTGTTTAATGTCTTCCATCTAAGACTATTATATATGGCATTCGTCCGTTGTTAACGATGATAGCGTGTACTTTGAGGGAAACTTGTCTTTTATTTGTAGGAAACATTATATAAGTCTCCGTCATTTGCTCAATGCGAAAATAGCTTTCTCTTCGGCTAATAAATGGCTATATAAACCATAAGGGAAATAAATAGCTATATAAACGATAAAGCAAATAAATGGATATTTATATATAAAACAGAAGGCAAATAGGCAGACAGTGATAGTCCTGGTCCAGAACATCAAACTATTTATATAACAAATAGTAAACTAAAACAAACAAACTTTTCAAATAGACATTATCGAATATCTTATCCTTTAGTGTATATATATATATATATATATATATATATATATATATATAT
>NC_068987.1:25226224-25236251 GCF_001194135.2 Octopus bimaculoides | reverse complement strand
TATATATATATATATATATATATATATATATATATATCGTAATGTATGAATTGTAAAATATTAAAAAATACATTTTTAATGAGGTAAACATTATCTGATATAGAACTCAGTATGTTGGGTAGAGTGGCTATCTATAATTATTATGTGAAACGTTGACAGTCTACTTTGAGTTTCGCCTCTGGCTATTTGGGAACAGGCCAAAGGTGAAGTTCAGAGAAGACTGTCAGCTTTTTATATAATATAATACGCAATAGTATCCATATATATTTTTTTTTTAATCAAAATTCCACCTCAGAAATTATTGGTTAAACCTAGTACGTGATTTTAAATGTTTGCTCAAGACACCACTAAAAGTGACCAAATTCGGAGCGTGCTTATCAAACGAACTTCTTAGGCACGCATGAACAAATAGGCCTGCATCCTGATAAAGCAAACTTAATTGATGTATTTTGAAAGTTTTCCTTGTAAAACACACAAATTGACAATTTTTACTGACGAATCAAACAGAAAATTTTATGTAATATTTTTTTTAAATTCAATTTCTAATTTTAAATTTCTGAATAATGATTATTTTCAGCTACTAAAAGATCATATTGCATCCCACCTTCCTACGATTTGACTCTACGTTACTTACCCACAACAAATACAATGGTTTAGTAGAGACTTGGTATCACATTCTGACCTCACGAGTCACGAGATTTATTTCCATTGTGATATTAACCAATTTAAAGGCGGTGAACTGGTAGAATCGTTAGCACACCGGACAAAAATGCTTAACAACATTTAGTCCGGCTTTACGTTCTGAGTTCAAATTCTGCTGAGGTCAACTTTGCCTTTCATCCTCTCACTATAAGTACCAGTTGAACACTGGGGTCGATGTAATCAACTTATCCCTCACGGAAATTACTGGCCTTGTGCCAAAATTTGAAATCGAAAGCGGTGAGCTGATAACAAGCTGGACAGTGAGCATTTCTTCCGATTTTACATTCCAAATCAACTTTTCATTTCATCCTTTCTAGGTCAATAAAGTAAAGCACCGTTTGAGCATGGGGGTCGATAAAATCAACTATCCCCCTCCCACACAAATGCTCGAAAGTAGAAAAGATATTAACCAATTTATTTGAGTATTTTCTTTTTAACATGAAGAAATAATTTCTCGTTGGCTGCAGTGCAACGGCCATATTACTTCGGATTGGCAGAATCTATACAGGACGAGCGAAACATATTTACGTGCTGAGTTCAAATTCCTGAGAGGTTAACTTAACCTTTATTCCTTTTGGGAGCGAGATCGATAAAATATAATGCTAGTTAAAGTACAAATAAAGCACCAATAAGTCGGGGTCGGTTCGACTCCATGATTAATGCAAATTTTAGGTCCTTCACCAATGTTAAAAATCAATATTACACTTGAAATTTCTCATCGGAAAAGATTCAATAACATCATGTTATAAAATTAAAAATGGAATTTCAATATTAAAATAGTAAAGACTGGTGATTCAGCGAGGAAGTGAAAGGCGGATGATTAAATACCAGATTTCCTAAGTTAAAATATCGTTGGGATCGACTTCATCCGAGCTTCATAAATTATTTCCTGGCAAATACAGGAGCATGGGACAATATGCAATTAAATGTTCACCATTCTAAAAAAAAGAATTAGCCATATTTTTAGTTGAAAGAAATCAATATGAATGCATTTCGTTGAAATCAATTCATTTTCTTTATAGCTCAAATACTCTTGTGGAAGGCATGACTAACACACATCCTCTTATCCTTCATCTAAAATGTTATGACCTCGTATATAAGAAATTATTGAAGTGAATAGAACAAGAAATGGGAAATAAATGCCAGGCGATAAAATGAACGATATATCACACAGTATTTATATCCCAACTTATTGAAATGTCTGTCATTTCTATTGCGTTTTGTTTATTACATACATACTTTCAAACTATAAATTGTATAATTTATGGCAAGTGTTAAAGTCGTGTTAATTGACTCTAGTACTTCTGTAGTACATTATTTTATCGACCTTGTAAGGATGAAAGTTAAAGTCAACCTCGACGGCATATGACGCCAGAAGGTAGAGTGACGTAACTTACAGGATTTACTCGTGTGTAAATCGCATCCCTAATTTAATATTAGATCTTGGCACAATTTTTTTTTTTTTTGATTTTCAGTTTTAGCTTGGCTCTGTGTATAAGTCGCATCCCAGGTTTTCAGTTAAAATCTAACATAAAATAATGCGGCTTATACATGAGTAAATACGATAATATCGGTTTCAAATTTTGGCACAAGACCAGCAGGTTTGGGGGAGAGTTAAGCCGATTACATCGATCCCAGCACTTAGCTGCTACTTATTTTATCGACCTCGGAAGAATTTGAACCCAAAACGTGAAGACGGACGAAATGACGCTACGTTAATTTTCCTGGCGTGCTAACGCTTCTGCTAGCTCGCCGCCTTAGTAAATATGGTAATATCGCATGGCATATTATACATCACTAAACAGATTCTGCCTATCCTCATCATTATGTCCGCAGCTCTAATGGTTCCTCCAATCCATTGTCATCATATGACATGTTGACCCTCACTATGACGATTCTTTTTTTAAAAAATGCAAGAACCAAATACACAGCATGAAACGATGGAGACAAAGGGCGAGAGAGAGAGAGGAAGAGAGAGAGAGAGAGAAAGAGAGAGAGAGAGAGAGAGAGAGAGAAAGAGAGAGAGCGAGAGAGATAGAGAGAGAGAGACAGACAGACAGACAGACAGACAGTGACAATGAGAGAAAGACAAGCAGTTTGCGAGACTGAGATAGAGTTAGGAGAACAGTCTGTCTTTGTGTAATGTCCGCTATATTAGATCATTCTTTGAAAGATAAATCATAGTGGTTCGAAAACAGAGGAGAACCCCAAAATTGATTAAAAGAAATATTGATTTGTAATAAAAGAACCAAGGTACATATTTTGGGTGGGTTGAGAGTAGACATGAGTATTGTTGATTTTTTAAAATATTTCTGTTCCTGACTGATATTTTATCAACAACCTGAAGGTGAAGTTGGCTTCGATAGGATTTGAACTCAGAACCTAAAATGACATAACGAAATTCTATAAAGCATTTTGTGTGTTACTCTACCATTTTTTGCCAATTCTTGACGATGATGGAAGAAGAAGAAGAAAAAGAAGAAAAAGAAGAAGAAGAAGAAGAAGAAAGAAGAAAAAGCCTACAGTATTTTTGATGAAAATAAATTTTATAGACAGTTGCTACGCCAGAAAGTACAGTTACTGTTAGATCTTAATTATAGATTCGATTGCGTATATGTAATTATTGGTGCCTTCTGCGTAAGCTACTAAACATTTAGATGGTAGTAACCTTGAAAAGTGTACATTCCCGAGCAGAGAAATAAGACACTAATTCCATGTTGTGCTAATTCAGTGATTTATTACATGGACACAAACTGAGACATTCTTGGAGAGAGGATCTGCTGATTAACTTAACCAGGCCTGAACACTTCCAACAGAGTAAATTTCGCGAAAAACTCACAAGGTTCCCGAAGCGGTTGTTTAAAACAGAGTGATAGATTTATTACGCAAGCAAAAAGCAAGAAGAAATACAAGGCGTATCAAGTTCGCCCAAACAACAGCCCGAGATTGGTACTTTTCTTATCGACACCGGAAGAGTGAAAGGGAATGTTAGCTTCGGCATAATTTGAACAGAGCGCAAATAATCTATAAAAAAAAACCCTCAACAAATATCGCGAGGTTTTCTACCCACCGCTCTAAAGTCTCTGCCAATTCACCCTTTATGAATCTGGAGCAGTATTTCTTTATTTTTTTTCCGTGTGTTCCCTATCATTTCACCAGTTCACCAGCTAATTATTACTCCACAAAATATAACCATGTACACAATTATGTAACTCCGCCAGGGCCGGTCCCAAGCCCAGCTGCAAAGGGAGGGGGGTTGGGCGTCAGACCAGCGACCTGACCCCGTAAAAAAACCTCAGCGCTACAGAAACGGCAAGAACAAACCAACATGTTCAAACTGACCGCGAAGGAGGCAACCACCTTACTATGACGGTGTTAGATCACAGCCGTCAGGATATCCAACACCCATCATGGAATGAAGCCGAAATCGCCGCGGCCAACCGACCTCGTTGGAGAAGCCTTGTCGCTCAGTGCGTCACACGGCGCAGGAGGACCTAAGACTAAGATACAACTATGCATTACATAATATTTACAGTCCCACCTTATATTAATTTATCATAAGCAACCTTTAATTCAACATTAAAGGAAATATATCTAACAAAAACCATGTCAATAATGTTAAAGAATTATTTAATCCAATGGTTATCAACCGGGATCCATATGACACTTAAGGGTCCATATGGCCCTTAAAGGTCCATATAAGAATGTTAAAATTTATGTGCAATAAATCGGTTAAACTTCTATAATACTTAAATATTTCAATTTTTTATACAATTCCTAATAATATTTAATTATAAAAATACATGATTTTTTTTTAACATCGAATAGCTATGGGGCGGGGGACCAGTAGAGTAAAATATGGTTGAAAACCACATTTAACCTAAAAACTATTTTCTCAGATTTTCGGGTTAAAACATGCAAATCCAAGGAATGGAAAGTTGAACTCAACGTATGTAGGATTTGAACTTAAAATATAGAATGATGAAATTAAATATCGCAATGCGATTTTGGATTTTTTTTTTTTTTTTTTTCCCCAGTGGTTTTGGTGTAACCTGTGTGAAAAACATCGTGTAAAATGATTGGATAACACAGAACAAACTATTATTAGTTATTTATTTAATTTCAAAGCTCAAATCCTGTCGTCGTCGACTTTGCCTTTCAACCTTTCGGGGTCGATAAATTATGTACCAGTACTGAGGTCAATCTAATCGACTGGACCCCTCTCCGAAAATTTCGGGCTTTGTGCCTAGAGAAGAAAAGAATATAAAGTACCAGTCAAATACGGCAGTCATTATAATCGATTCCAGCAGTTTTCAGCAATGTTTGTAGCTAAAAAAAAATTTCGTGCTAAACTGTCAATTGAATAGTAATATACCGGTGAACCACTCTGAAACTATACTCAGAATTAAGTTGCTTATTATATTTACGTTACTTATAATATTGAACTGGATATAATTGATTGTGCCCTTCTCCAAAATTTCTGGCCTTTTGCCAATCTAAGAAATCAGTTTCATTTAATTTAATGTTACATTTGTAATATGATAGATAAACTTGGATCATTTTAGTAAGTAACTTAATTCTAAGTAAAGTTTCAGGGTGGCTCACATACGTATTATTCTCAATTGACACTTTTGCACGGAATTTGTTTTTAGGTATACAACTTGCCGAAAACCGTTAATCACAACGACAAGTTGTATGGGGAAACAACAAAAGCCCTCCACTCATCTTGTAAACACACGAGTTGCGTTTTGATGGTTGTGATTACTTCAAAATTGCAGTATTTACAAAAATCTCGCGTACCACAATCTTGAGAAATACTACAGTTTGTTTCTATTTTACAAATTTATCCAAAGCCACAGTGAAAAAAGATGAGTTATAAGGATGTACGAGTAAATCCTATTTAGTTATCTCGTTAATAAATATTGTTGTTGTTGGCACTCCGTCGCTTACGACGTCGAGGGTTCCAGTTGATCCGATCAACGGAACAGCCTGCTCGTGAAATTAACGTGCAAGTGGCTGAGAACTCCACAGACACATGTACCCTTAACGTAGTTCTCGGGGATATTCAGCGTGACACAGTGTGACAAGGCTGGCCCTTTGAATTACAGGTACAACAAAAACAGGAAGTAAGAGTGAGAGAAAGTTGTAGTGAAAGAGTACAGCAGGGTTCGCTACCATCCCCTGCCGGAGCCTCGTAGAGCCTTAGGTGTTTTCGCTCAATAAACACTCACAACGCCGGGTCTGGGAATCGAAACCGCGATCCTATGACCGCGAGTCCGCTGCCCTAACCACTGAGCCATTGCGCCTCCACTTAATAAATATAGGAGAGTACCAAAAAATTTCACTGACATTTAGTGGAAAGAAGATGGAGTGAAGGCTGGTATTTGTTTGTGTAGAGGTGTTTTATGCGACGTACTTATCGATTCTGTCAATTCTTCGTCTCCTGCTACTTCATTATGAAACCGGGACAGCGAAAATGCGCAAATAATTCTTTTTCTCTTCAGAAGATCAACATATCAATTAATTTGTAATTTAAACATCCATGAGAAAGTATTGTGTCTTAGAGTGGAATATTACAAAATTATGACTGTGTTAGCATCAGCTCTCTCTTTCGCTCGGCATCAGCTATCATCGTTATTGACAACGAATATGATGATGGTGATTGTAGTGGTTAATGAGGATTGATGATAATTTGAAAATATAGGTTTAAAATAATTGTAAAAAAAAATAAACCAAAATGATTGATTGGAAAAAGTTTTATTGCTTAATAAGTTTATTAAAATAGATTAATGTCTGGAGGAGCGCGACTTCTACTACTGCTACTACTACTCTCACCACCACTATTACTTAGAGGTACTTGTATTAAGATTAGGTATGGCAAGGGCACCTGAATTAAGATATAACAGTTAACAAAACAAAAACAAAAATACAAGTTTCAACCTGGAGAGCTTTTGTGTACATTCTATTCATAACGTATTTCGACACTTAATTTTTTTGTTGACATTACTACATAATTATTTACATTTGACGGATATTTGTCCTCATCTTGTTTGTTGTTAACACAACGCGTCGGCTGATATACCCTCCAGCCTTCTTCAGGTGCCTTGGGGAAATTTCGAACCTAGGTTCTCATTCCTAGGGTATTTTTCGATGTTATTATTGTTCAGGTCACTGCTTGGAATCGAACTCGGAATTTGGGGGTTAGTAGCCCACGCTCTTAAGCAATACGCCATATGCACGGGCATATGGCGTATTGGTTAAGAGCCCCAAGATTCCGAGTTCGATTCCAATCAGTGACCTGAACAATAATAATAATAACGTCGAAAAATACCTTAGGAATGAGAACCCAGGTTCGAAATTTCCCCAAGGCACCTGAAGAAGGCTGGAGGGTATATCAGCCGAAACGTTGTGTTAGCAACAAGCAAGATAAGGACAAATATCCGTCGAATGTAAATAATGTAAATAATTCCTCATTTCTTAAATATAGAACTATAGTGCTACATAATGTTGTCCTAGAATTGCTTAAACATGAATGGTAAGCAAGACTATTTTCAACAAAATAAAGCGAAACAAGCAAATGCGCACTCGCAATATTTGGCATTACGGGGGTCAATAGAATAAAATGTCAATCGAGTACTGTGGATGATATAATCGACCAGCCGTTTCCCCCCCGATTTCAGATCTTGTGCTAATGTTAGAAGCAATTATATCGATATAGGATATACAAATTGAGAAAATAGAAACGAAAAGGATCTAATGAGATTGTCTCTTTCCGAAAAGATCGTCGTTTCAAAAGTGATGCGCGTATAAAGAATTAGGGTTTCAAAACTCCAAGATATCATCATAATGAAAAGGAATTTAACACTTAATGCCATGAAGATTATATAGTGAGAAAGAAAAGCATTGGCTTGTAATGTTTTTAGACACAATACTTTTATTTTCAAGAGAAATTCTAATCTTTTTGAGTAAAACCTGCTCCCTGGGGGCATATTTGTCATAGCGCATATATCTTTGTCTAAATGGCAATTGCGTAGAAGCTGTCAGGCGGGTCGTATATGTAATTATTTAAAAGCACTATCTTGTAACAATCTGTATCACGCCGATTCTGCTGAGAATTATGTCTGTAATTCTCGGCAGAGAATTAGCCGCTAATTCAACGAGTAGGGGATTCAGCCGGGAAACTTATTTACTTTTTTTACAATTTTGTTTGTTACTTTGTCTGGAGAAATAACCTGAAATTGTTTTGTAATGTTATTCAGGAACAATAAGTTCTGTAAGGTTATAGGCCGGAGACGATGAGAAGAGATGCTATGCAAGTTACAAGTTCATAACGCTTTTTCTTCGAAACCAACACCTGTACTATACACGTACATGCAGTCAATCAGACACAGTTAGGATGATCATACTTAATGTAATCAAGGAACAAACTATAGTTACTTAATGGTATTTATGGCATTAGTTCAACGGCTAATATTATCCTAATTTGACTTTTGCAAGTGCGAATGAGAACGGACACACTCGTCTTATTTTTACTTCGTCAGTGAAATGTAGCCTTCTCTATATTTGCTAAATTATTCAGACATTCGTCATATGCAATGTTTCCCATGGTAATGGGAGTTATAAAGAGTGAACAGAGAGGAGGCAAATTACAATGGTTTAATGAATTATCATATTTAAGGTGGTTTTAAATTTGGTGAGAAAGGATTATATGGACCAAACTTGATTTTATTTGCTCGAAAGAGCGGGGAGAGAGCAAAATTTTCGCTCGTATTTAGTGAGAAACTTGGTATTTGCAGGTTTAAAAACCAATGGATTAACATACACAGTTCGATGTCAGATATTATCTTTAAAACTGTAAAATGTGTGCTAGCATATTTATGTAGCTAACGAAGAAATTTTAATTAATTAAAATCACATAAGTAATGATGAGAATAATCAATCTAATCTTAAAAATTCTAATTAAGAAACAAAGGGGAGACAACCCTGAAATCTAAATTAAGATAATTCAAATATAGATCACAGTAGGAGGAGAGTCTGATGTGTGGTAATGTAAAAGCAACCCCGGACATGTTTTGGTCTTACTAAGGCTCATCAGCCAAACAGTTTAACTGTATTGTTAGATCTTAAAGCTACTATAGAAAAATATATAGGATTTTACTGAATGAACGCTGAGCGGTGCCATAAATACTCAGAGGCGTCCACTGCATGAAACACAGACAGTGAAGTGAGCGCTAACATATTTAATGTAGTGAATCAAGAAACTTTAACTCTGTGTTTGTGTGTGTGTGTGTGTGTGTGTGTGTGTGTGTGTGTGTGTGTGCGCGCACACTCACTAGATCACTAGAAAGACAGAACCAGCTGTGACTATCACGTGTTTACTTTCAGCAACAATAAAAGCTAAGATGTCAGTCGTCGAAAGGTTACTAGACAGACAATAAGTAAACTGTGTGTGTGTTTATGTGTGCGCACGTGTGTCTGTCTGTTCGTGTTTGATGGAGGATTGATTAATCTAGGGTAGACATTAAATTATTATTGGAGCTAAAAAGAAACAACTGTACGAGCAAACGAGAGCTCGATTTATTAGAAGCAACAGTTAATTACCTTAACACAAGAAGGATGCACTGGATAACGTGGATATAGATGTCCACCGCGTTACGAGTTGAAATAAAAGAAAACTAGAAGGCTGCCTGGCCGGCCAGCCATGCCTGAAGGCATTTAACCACAGGTATGCGGCAATCATAACTAGAAACAATCATCAACAACACAACAATTATTAGGTTGTTTGGGTTGCTTCCTATCCACAAGGTTCCGGGTTCAGCCCCACTGCATGGCACCTCTGGCAAGTGCCTTCTACGGTCGCCTCGGGCCTACCAAAGCCTTGTGAATGGACTTGGTAGACATAAACTTAAAGAAGCCTGTTGTGTGTGCGTGTGTGTGTCTATTTGTCCACACTCACCGTTTGACAACCAGAGTTGCTGTGTTTACAGCCCGTAATTCAGCAGTTAGGCAAAAAGAGGTCGATAGAATAAATATCAGGGTTGAAAAAAAAACAAAAAAAAAAACGGAGGAAATTTTGGGATCAATTTGTGTGACTAAAATTCTTTAGGGCAGTGTCCCAGCATGACCGCAGTCTAATGACTGGAACAATGAAAACGTAAAAGATAATTATTATAAGAACAATCGCAATTTTAACATCAATAACAACAACTACAAAAAGTACGATAAATTAGAAGTTCAGTCATCGTTACAGATTAGAGAAGCAGTCATCCGTTGAAGTTACACACGCTGTGAAGCGTAAACCTCCTCATGATGCCTATTTATTAGT
>NC_068987.1:25218739-25226214 GCF_001194135.2 Octopus bimaculoides | reverse complement strand
AGGTTCCTTTTACCATTCACACAACACAACTGAAATACTTCGATTAGACAGAGACAGGGGGACAGACAGGCAGACGGACGGACAGACAGACGGACAAGCAGGCAGACGGATAGAGAGTGCCATCTGCGACTGTGACAACTGCTACGATTTCAGTAGCAATAGAGTGTGCAATATTTTAGGTGTCGTAAGGCGGCGAGTTGGCAGAAACGTTAGCACGCGGGGCGAAATGCTTAGCGGTATTTCATCTGTCTTTATGTTTTGAGTTCAAATTTCGCCGAGGTCGACTTTGCCTTTCATCCTTTCGGAGGTTGATAAATTAAGTACCAGTTGCGTACTGGCGTTGATCTAATCGACTGGCCCCCTCCCCGCAAAATTTCGGGCCTTGTGCTTGGAGTAGAAAAAAATATTTTAGTTATCATACAAGCAAAGACACATGTATAGGCACACATATAAGAACACGTACACACACAATTACATACATACGTACATACATTCAGATACGTACATTCAAACATACAGAGTCACACAAGCAAATACAAACACTCGAATACATATATACAAGCACCACATCTTTCTATCACAAAGAAACATGAGATGTCATTGTTCACTGCCAGTGGGACATTCTCTGTTCCGGGTGATTTACGGGTGAATCGATTCGGAGAAGTGGGAAAACATTGTCACAGTTTCTCTCGAGGTCAGCCCCTGATCATCTGGGCGGTTTCTTCATATTTATTTGATTATTTTATTTCATTTTACGTTTTTCTCACGCAGGCTGCAGAAAACTGAGAAGTTACACTTTACACACAAACACAAGAAGGGTAGGATTTTCACAGCTGGACACCTTTGATTATAGCTTTGTCCATCAGGTTTGTCCTGGGGCCTCTCAATAATAATCCTTTCTACGATAGGTACAAGGCCTGAAATTTTGGGAGAAAAGGGTGATCGATTACATCGACCCACCGTGTTCAACTTGTACTTAGTTTATCGATCTGGAGAGGATGAAAAGTAAAGTCGACCTTGGTGAAATTTGAACTCTGGTCGTAAAGACGGACGAAATGCCGCTAAACATTTCGTCCAGCGTGCTAACGATGCCAGCAGCTCACTGCTACACAATAATAATGGTTTCAAATTTTGGAACAAAACCAGCAAGTTTGGGGGAGAGGTTAAGTCGATCAAATCGACCCCAGTGTTCAACTAGTACTTATTTTATCGACCCCAAAAGGACGAAAGGCAAAACCGACCTCGGCAGAATTTAAACTCAGAACATAAAGGCAGACGAAATGTCTCTAAGCATTTTCCCGGCGTGGTAACGACGCTCTCGATTCGCCGCTACACAATACGGTAACAACAACATCACCATAAATTACACTTCATTCCACACACCTTCACATAACACAACATAGGTGCAGGAGTGGCTTTGTGGTAAGTAGCTTGCTTACCAGCCACAGGGTTCCGGGTTCAGTCCCACTGCGTGGCACCTTGGGCAAGTGTCTTCTACTATAGCCTCGGGCCGACCAAAGCCTTGTGAGTGGATTTGGTAGACGGAAACTGAAAGAAGCCCGTCGTATATATGTATGTATATATATATACGATTGACCGTTGACTGAACACTATTCAATTTTTTTTCTCCGTGTTTTTCTCCTTGTCTCCGTATTCTTTCTGTTGAAGAGCGTAGCTCGAAACGTCAAAGACTTTCCGTATTCCCGAGCGTCATACTAATATATACTTTTGTTATTTACACCACCTGTCCTCGTCTGTTGTTATTATTTGTATATTCTCCCATATATATGTATGTATATATATATATATATATATATATATATATATATATGTGTGTGTGTGTTTGTATGTCTGTGTTTGTCCCCCCACCATCGCTTGACAACCGATGCTGGTGTGTTTACGTCCCCGTAACTTATCGGTTCGGCAAAAAGAGACCGATAGAATAAGTACTACGCTTACAAAGAATAAGTCCTGGGGTCGATTTTCTCGACTAAAGATGGTGCTCCAGTATGGCCGCAGTCAAATGACTGAAACAAGTAAAAGAGTAAAAGAGTATGCCATCCATCCTCACCATCATCACGTACTGCACAACTTTTTCACCAGATATCACACAACATGACAGGCAATGCTACACAGCAACATCAGCACATGCAACACAACTACAGCATCAGCACATACCACACAACAACAGCATATACCACACAACATCACCACAACACACAAAATACCACACAATACAACAAGCACTACGATGTCACCACATCACAAGTCACTATACCACACTCCACAACACGCAGCATACCAACACTCACTACATACCAAAC
The DNA here is from genome assembly GCF_001194135.2 of Octopus bimaculoides. NCBI lineage: Eukaryota > Metazoa > Mollusca > Cephalopoda > Octopoda > Octopodidae > Octopus > Octopus bimaculoides. The sequence goes on along the minus strand of NC_068987.1, from coordinate 25,223,890 downwards.
CACAAAGTGACTAAATCCCTTAATACATCATACCATACACCTGTAGAGTGGAGGCGCAATGGCCCAGTGGTTGGTGCAGCGGACTCGCAGTCGGAGGATCGCGTTTCGATTCCCAGATCGGGCGTTGTGTGTGTTTATTGAGCGAAAACACCTAAAGCTCCACGAGTCTCCAGCAGGGAGTGGTGGTAACCCCTGTTGTACTCTTTCGTCCCAACTTTTTCTCACTCTTTCTTCCTGTTTCTTGAGTAACGCTGCGATGGACTGGCGTCCCGTCGAGCTGGGGGGAACACATACGCCATAGAAACCGGGAAACCGGGCCCATGAGCCTGGCTACGCTTTAAAAAAGGGCGCATAAAAAAAAATATACACCTGTGGCGCATCCCCCCCCCCCACACCCACACAACGATACTTGTAGTTTAATACATTCCTAGTGACTATTTTCATTGAATGTCCTACTCTCCCAGAAAACCGAACCCTGATTTTAACAACCAAGTCCCTAACGATATTTGTTCTGCACCGAGTTACCAATACATCTTTGTTACTTTTGCTGTCACTTTCTGACGGAAACCTGTAACTAATGACGCTATTGTTTACCCGTTGAGATAAATAAACAAATAAAATGAGGGATCACAATGGGGTCTTTCCGTCTGCATAAAGAAGCAACCAATTATCCCTCAAGTCACTTAAATGAAGAAAGGACATTAGATAATGTACTCTTACAGGATCCTTTAAAAAGGCGGGGTAGACAGCTAGAATGCTCGATCAAGACTGACTAAGGGCCCAACAACAAGAAAACCTTTGTGGGAATCTCTAGCGCACAAATTAATTCCCTCCTTTCAGTTACTTTCCATTTATCACTCAATGAATTAGTCTATCACTTGCTCCCCCCCTCTCTCTCTCTCTCTCTCTCTCTCTCTCTCCGTCTCTCCCTATTACTTTCCATCTATCACTATGAATTACAGTCAACGACTTGCGCTATCTCTCTCTATATATATCTATCTATCTATCTATCTATCTATCTATCTCTCCCCTTCTGTATGTATGTATGTCATACTTTCTAAACTGAAAGAAACTGGACACAGCTATTATTTAGCTAAGAATGTGGAAAGAGAGAGAGAAGAGAAGAGGGGCGGGAGGAAGAGCGTTCACACCAATTAACACCCAAGACAGTCTTTTGTCAAACTAACAACATAAACCACAACTACAGCTAACCAACCATCTGACCGACCAGCCAACCGACCCACTAACCAAACAAACAAACAAACAAGGCATGCAGACAGACAGCCGACCTGTCTACCTTTCCTGTCTGTCAGTCACCATGTTCTCCAGTCTTATACCGCTTTCATAACAGGCTAGTCAGCCATTTAGACGATTGTCTGTCAAAGAGTCATCCAGACCTTGCGACATCCATCCCCGATGAACGCCTGCCAAGGAGCTTCAATCTTCTAGAAATAACAGCTAAATTTCACGCAAACACCATAACTCTGCCTTTAACCCTTTGTCTGTTCTGTCATATGTGACAGGCAATGAAGGCGCGTGGCTAAGCGGTTAGGAGTATTCAAGCTCATGATCGTAAGGTCGTGAGTTCGATTCCAGATGGTTCGTCGTGTCCTTGAGCAACGCGCTTTATTTCACATTGCTCCAGTCCACTATGCTAGCAAAACTGAGTTGTACCTGTAATTCAAAGGACTAGCATTGTCACATTCTGTGTCACACTGAATATCCCCGAGAACCACGTGAAGGGTACACGTGTCTGTGAAATGCTCTGCTACTTGCACGTTAATTTCACGGGCAGGCTGTTCCGTTGATCGGATCAACTAGAACCCTCGTCGTCGTAACCGACGCAGGACATATTTCCCATATTGCCATCATGTAGTATACATACTGGTGATTGTTTTCAACCATCAGAGTGACTTAGGACTTATGACAGGAAAACATTATATTACTCAGAACATACGAAACAAGAGATAACTAAATATTTGAAAACAAGCATGGACGTTTAGGACAAACTTGTGAATATGTTTCGGACAGGCAACATGTGAAATAAAGGACATATTAAATAATGTAGTCCAAATAATATATATATATATATATATATATATATATATATATATATTAGACAACGTAGAAGGTCATAGCTGTAACGTTTTATGGTCACACATGGTTCTAGACATAAATAATTCAGTGATGGGCCACTATGTAGTGACTCAAATCGCTAGAAATAGCAGCCAGATATCGCTTAACCCTTTTGATAGCAAACAACCCGAGACCCCACTTCGTTCTATGATAGAGTTTCCAATTTTAAAGTGATTTAAATAAAAAACCTTCCATCAAAATGACCTGTTAATTTATGTTCCAAAATTAATTGAAACAAAGATAGTATATATCAACAGAAATATGGTAACATCCAGGGCCGGTATTTCGAAATGCGAAGCTCAGAGAAATGTCAGTGGAGCCCTCTACTATACAAAAGCTGAAGATTGATGTTTTGTATAGTACGCTAGTCCCAGCCAAAAAGTGTTGAGGGCTCTAGGTTCCACCATTAGCCACAATGATATACTAAAATTTCACCATAGCGTCTTTCTCTCGAGTGTATGCCCAGGGCCCAATCTGAACTTGACTAATTGGCTTAAAACCGGCCCTGGCAACATTTATATTCTACCATAGCTAAATATCTCTCAAACAGTTAAATGCGGAAATAATTATTGGTATACATATGAAAGTATAATGTAGGTAGAGAAGTTGAAGGTTTTGGAGCAGTTGTCCATAAAATTCTTTCTCACATTATATTGAAACCTACAGATCAGCTGATCTTTATAACTGCGCATAATTATTGTTTTTTTTGTTTGTTTTTTGTTTTTGTTTTTTTACTGTCCCACACAATTACATCAGTCTTGTTCTGTTTGCACACGGCATGAGTTATGATGAAAATTTTCCACAAATATTCCTTGTGTTGAAACATACATGTATTCAACAACGGAAGTATTTTATATATACATACATGCGCACACGCACAGACATTTCCCAGACCAGTCTTTCGTCATTGTGTATTGTTTTAGCAACACCATCATGCCACATTTGAAGGTATTACTTTAATGACATTTCTGGGCAGCAGCTGCTAATCAGATTTATAATATCTTCTACAGTATGTTTACTTAACTGACATATTCACTTGCATCTTGGGAGTTTAAGGGCTTTATTGTTTCTTTAGTTTATTAGGCATTTTTCTAGTTATATTCTGCTTTTAGATTTCAAAACCATCGAACTGTCGAAATATGACGTCATGTAACACTCAGGAGTCACACAGAGACTATACATACATCCAACCAATGTAAGTATCATTCCCAACTTAACGAGAAACATATTCATACATCATCTTCTCTCTCTCTCTCTCTTTCTGCAGTGTAACTCCTTTCTCATCCAGGTTTTTATACTCTCAATGAATGTTTCCGGAAGTGTGCACTTCTTGAAGATTTCACTTCCGATCTGTAGGATGTTGTTCTCTTCACTTTTCAGTAGTATATAAACTTATTGCTGTTGTTTAGCAGATGCTGTATGTATGGTATCATAAGGCACTCAAAGACCGGACCAATCTTTAACCTTTTTCCATCTGAGATGGATCCTGTCATTATCACTAATTCTATGAAATTAGTTGACCAGGTTTTTGAAAGCTTTTTAATGACACTAACTAGGCCAGCAGATACTTTTGTCACGAGCAGAAACTTTTGCGGATTTATTATTAAATAATAAAGATAATGAATAATAATTAATAAAATGAAGAAATTATTATTATTATTGATAATAATAATAATAATAATAATAATAATAATAATAATAATAATAATAATAATAATAATAATAATAATAATAAAAAGGAGGAGGAGGAGGTGAGCTGGCAGAATCATTAGTACACCGGACAAAATGCTTAGCGGCATTTCGTCTGTCCTTACATTCTGAGTTCAAATTCCACCGAGATCGACTTTGCCTTTCATCCTTTCGGGGTCGATAAATTAAATACCAGTTAAACACTGGGGTCGATGCAATTGACTAGTCCCCTCTCCCAAAATTTCAGGATTTGTGCTTTTAGTAGAAAGGATTATTTTTTTTCTCATCATCAAACTTCAGACGGCTCAATTTTACCAAAAAAGTCTGGCTCTTCATTAGGATCCCTTCTTCTCCAAAGCCTGCCCATTAGTTTCTATACTACTGGACTCGTAATGGAAATTGGTTTACATAATACTCAGGCAAACAATGGATGTATAGTTTTCTACCAAATCAATGTTTTCATACTTGGTTACAAAATTTGATATGCGAAATTAGTTTTCTAATATTAGAAAACTAATTTCGCATATCAATCATGCCTGTTATTCTTCTTTTAAGTAGTCGCATCTTTGACTTTCTGTAGAATATGAGCAAGCAACTATTGTCTTTCAGGTACCTTCCCATTATGCAGTCGTCCTATATAGATTTGATGAAAGTTTTAACACTTTGCTTGTCTTGTGTATCACATATGATATACAGAATATATTTTCCTGGAGTCCACGCGTCATATGCGATACATATTCCCATTTTTTTTTTCAACCACCAGAGCAACTTGGAGACTTAGTAAAGCTTGTTATTACTCAGAACATATGAAACAAAGGCAAACTAAAAGTCTAAAAACAGGCAAGGCCCTTTAGGACAAAATTGTGAAGTTGCTTTGGAGAAGCAGAGTTAAATCGATTGTGTAGGTTTTACATTCCAGATCTTAGTCCAAAAGGATTTAAGATATTCATGAGAAGGAACACATTTACAAAGATATCGTCTTTCTTTATCATACAAGAGACCCTTGCGAGTTAGAAGCTAATTTGTGGTTAATATTGGATCGCTGAAGTAGTCCCACCCCGACCCCACCCTGCTAAACGCACTCACAACTAAGTTTTTACCCAACGTCTTGATTCATGTGTTTGAAGTGTAAAATCCCTAGTATACATTTTAAGCCCACATTTTAACTGATGTGCTGTTAACTTATCAACCTTACACCTTTATAATGGTATTTACATGTCTGATTTTGCGGCGCACTTGATATTTTCTTATAGTTTTATTATCCACCTGGATTCCTTACATTGAGTTATTTCGTAACCACGTATCTCCTAGGTATTCTTTCAGAAT
>NC_068987.1:25209066-25213215 GCF_001194135.2 Octopus bimaculoides | reverse complement strand
TATATATACATACATAGTAAATACATATATATACATACATAGTATATATATATATATATATATATATATATGTATATATATATACATACATAGTAAATATATATATATACATACATAGTATATATATATATATATATATATATATACATACATTTGTACATTACATATGTACATATATACACATACGTACACAAATAGATACACATATTTACATTTACATACAAACACATATGTATACACACAGACGTCTGTGTGTGTGTGTGTGTGTGTGCATGCGTGTTAAACGAACACTCTCGTATCTGAGCGAGTATTCATTCAAAAATATACACGCAGGTACGTGTGTGTATATTCCGTTGAACGAATAGAAAGACAAAAACTGTTACTGAAAAGATGTTTATAAATAACAATAAAGCATTTGAAATCGGTCGCGTGTGCGCGTGAATGTGTTTGTGTGTGTGTGGTTTTTGGTGAATTAGTAGATTAATCCAGAATGGGGTAGAGTGTGAGATGGCAAGAACTCTTGGAAAACGGTAGATGAAAAGATTTATCGTCTACTTTTCCTTTACCTCACTGGAGAAGCAGATAGTGAAATAAACCTTATGTGTGTGTGTGTGTGTGTGCGTGTGTGGATAGATAGATTTGTTTCTACGCATGGTTCTGTATGAAAATTAACGTATGTTCTTGTTACAAAAAATGATGCACATTAAATAAACAATTGCGTTGGATATATAAAAATAGCAACCGACAAATACGACGATGAAGACCAATAAAGGAGAACATGAACCACAACTTAAAAGATATAAGGGAAGAATGATGGACACAAATATAAGCAAAATAGTTTAAAAGGCGAACACAATGAACAAAAACAAGATCGGGTTTCATTGTGGAAAGGGATCAAATTGTAGGCGTGTAGACGGGTAGGTTAACTGTGACGGGCACTAGCATGGATAGCTAGCTGGAATCTCTTAGTAATGATATAGGTAAAAATATGACAGTATCATCATGTTTCACACAACTCGCTGAATGCGGAACATTGTTTTTATTGATATATGCGTATAAGACAATTAGATGTAACGCACACATACACATTACTATGCCTTATAATATAGATTGTTTTGTGTAAATCAGTATTTTTTTTTTTAATAAAAATAATACATAGTATGGGGGAATGCCCCAAGTAAATAGCATTGTTAATAATCTCTTTAATTGGCGCTGGTGATGCCTTTTCGGCGGAGCTTTGAAATAGCTATACTTCGAAGTCCCACACTTCATTGGAAAGGAAAAAAGGTACAGAGGTGAAGGGCAAAAAATGTTCACTAAAAAAATTTCAAATTTTGCAAAAAAAAATATTGTTCAGAATCATAATTTCCCTTGAATGAAACACAGGAATACTAAAAATTGAATGAGTGAGTGGAAGAGTTACCCTTTCTCTTTACCATGAGGTATGGGACTTCGATAGGCAACTATTGCAAAATTGCGTCCATGTAAATTAGAAATAATGGTTTCTGATTTAGACTAAACATTTTGAACAAAACTCGTGTAACCTATTAGATCGATCCATGTATTTAGCTGGCACATATCAATTGAAGAAGTAAAACAAACAAAAATCAATCCTGGGCAGGATTTGAACTGACGGTGTAAAGGAGCATACCTACAGACTAACTACCTCGATAGTTTTGTCCACCACTCTACCAGTTGAACCAAATGAGGTAGAAATCGACCGTAACACAACACCAGAGAGTAGAGAAAGGAATGTGTTAATGAGAGTACAGTATTGTTGTAGTAAAAGAGCACGAAACACTCTAAGAAATAGCTAATGAAAGAATCTAATTAATAAGACAGAAGAAGAGATTCTAATTTCTCAATCACAGTGTGTTTGTCTTATATACTTTATACAAACACTATAGTATGTGCCACTCTATACATACACACTATAATATATATGTGTGTGTGTGTATGTTTATATAAATACACTACAGTCTATGCTTTCTATATTTATATACACGCAATTTCAGATATATATATATATATATATATATATATATATATATGTATGTATGTATGTATGTATGTCTTTCAGCCAGGAGGCTGAAAACATGCTGGTTACAACACACACGTAAACATGGATATGAAAGTGTGATAGAAAGAAGAGAGAAAGTGTAGCACAAATGAAAATTTACCAGATCAAAAGCAAAATATAAACAAAAGCTACACTTTAAAATAAATTCCAGTGCAGATGTGAATAAGAAAATAATATAGACAATAATAATCAGAATAACAAATAATGAATGGAAAATAAAATAACAATATCAAACCAAAAATGAACCCCCAAAAAATGCAAATAAATAAATAAATAAAACCAATTGAACAACAATAACCACAAGAACTGTAGTGAATAAATTAAAGTGAATATATGATGAAATCTTAAATATGTAAAAAAAAAGTAAGGGTATATGTGTAAAAGGGGTTGAGAAATCTGGGACAAAAATATCGATGATCGCATGCGAAACCCCAAATGAACTGTCAACTCAAGCAGTTATAATTTATATAACGTGTGAGTGTATGTATGTAGGTGTGAATGAGTGTGTGTATATGTATACTAGAGGCATGAGCAAACGAATGTACGGCCCGTACACTTTGGCGCATTATTTCTCTACATATCTAATTTTCCATGTTTATTTACACACATCATGTACATATATATATATATATATATATATATATATATATATATATATATGACTCTGACATTAAATAATATTATATATTTGCTTTAGGCTAAGATCTAAGTTTACCTTCACGTCGTAATAAATGAGCCGTACATACCGCGGTGTACCAATACATATATTATACATATACACACATAATGGGACGCATATGTACGTGTGTGTGTGTGTGTGTCTTACTGTTGTAAGTGTTTATGGTCGTGTATTTTGTTAGAGTGAACAGATTTGTAGGTCATATTATTCACTTACCTGCCATAGTTAAGTCTCGAGTTGTTTGTTTGTAGAAAGAGAAAGGTAACTTGTATTGCCGGTGGTAAATATATCAAGTAAAAGAAAATAAGCAAAATCCGCTGACGGCGAAGATGACTGTATCTTTTTTTCTTTCTTTTAGTTATATATTATTTTGATTCTATTTCGTAAAGTATTTTCTCTTTCAACTAGATATGTTAAATTCCCTCAAATTCGTGAAATAACTTTATAACAAGTGACAATATAGTTGTTACGTTTTCCCTCCCTTCGAAAGTGTTGTTCGATATTTCAGACTTGGATTTATATAGACGTATATATCTCCTCCGTCAGATATAAAATAATTTGTTGGAAAATTTTTTTCCACAATACTTTTTTAATTATCAATTGATGGTAATTGTAACTGTTGTTAGTCTTGTTGTTGTTGTTATTCCACTATTCTTGCAAATAGTTACGACTCGATTTGTATCACTCGACTCGATTAGAAACAACACACCAGTGCAACTAACAGACAAAACACAAAAACATATGTATACATATAAACTATATATATATATCTATATACATATATTTATATGTACATATATATAAATATATATATATATAAACTGTTGATGCTTAGCGAGCAACTAGTTTGACGTACCAAGCAACTGTTTAATCATAGCAGTAGCAGAGAGAGAGAAACAGAGATAGAAAGAGGGGGAGAGAGAGAGAGGAAGAACAACAAAGAATGGCTGGTACGTTGGTGGTGGAAGTAGTAGTAATCATAGCAGGGTAAGGTAAAGAGAGGCACTTGAGTATTACCGAATAGAGAAAAACTAAGGAAGTTACTTATGGTTATCATTATCAGCAGAAATGTGAGGGTGTCGGACAAAATGCCTTGCGGTACTTATTCTGGTTCTTAACACCCGGAGATCAAATCTTGCCAAGTCAACTTTGCTCGATAAAAAAAAAAAAATACCCGACAAGTACTGGAGTCGATCTAATTGACTGCTCGATTCGTTTTGTGTTCTTAACGCCATTCAGTTATGACGTTCTGAGTTCAGATCCCGCGGAAGTCCACGTTGTCTTTCAATCCTTTTGGGTCGATAAAATGAAGTATTTATCAAGTATTGGGGTAGGGGTCGATATCATCGACTGGAGCCCTCCCCCTCAAAATTGCTAGCTTTGTGCCAAA
>NC_068987.1:25204645-25209008 GCF_001194135.2 Octopus bimaculoides | reverse complement strand
GCGGACTCGTTGCTATAGGATCGCGGTTTCGATTACCAGACCGGGCGTTGTGAGTGTTTATTGAGCGAAAACACCTAAAGCTCCACGAGGCTCCGGCAGGGGACGGTGGCAAACCCTGCTGTATTCTTCCACCACAACTTTCTCTCACTCTTTCTTCCTGTTTCTGTTGTGCCTGTAATTCAAAGGGTCAGCCTTGTCACACTGTGTCACGCTGAATATCCCCGAGAACTATGTTAAAGGTATACGTGTCTGTGGAGTGCTCAGCCACTTGCACGTTAATTTCACGAGCAGGCTGTTCCGTTGATCGGATCAACTGGAACCCTCGTCGTCGTAAGCGACGGAGTGCCAACGACGACGTTATTGTTGAGGATGGTGGGTTCGCATGCTCATTGACGTCGAACTTTTTTTTTTTGTCTGGTAGTTAGATGCGTTCGTCTATGTTCTGAGTTCAAATCCCACCGATGAAAAAACATTGCTTTTCCTCCTTTCGAGGTCGATAGATTAAAGTACCCACCAAGTACCGGGGTCGATTCAACCGACTTCATTTCTACCTCTGTACACATTGCAAGCATTGTGCCTATGTTACAAACAATTATAATTGTTATTGATGTTTACCCCCAGGTTAGTCCTGTTCATGTAGTCCTATGATCATAGGTACTCCAACCATGACCATCCTGCTGTTTCTTGTAGCAGGAAACCGGGACCACATTATCCAATGCGTCCGTTTTTTTTTTTTCAAGACGGTAATATGTGATTTAAGAGAGATTTAGCTGCTATTTTTAGCATGTGGAATGACTAGGCAACTACTCCCTCGCTGACTCGCTGTCTGGTAGTGAGTGGTGTTGTTTAGTCCTATGTCCGCTGTGACTGAATAAGCCTATACACAAAGTTATTCCATCCGTATCCGGCTGTGTCCATCCATATCCGTTCGTGTCCATCCGTGTCCGTTCGTGTCCATCCGTGTCCGCAGTTTGCTCTTTTAATTAAGATGTCATTTGTCAGAGATTTTGGGTACTGTATCTAGTACGGCGAACAACTGCGTAGAGCCACCCCCAGAGAACGAGGGGAAAATACCCATGGATAAGCTGAATCTGCCATAGTTTCGAAACCACTTTCATTTGGCTTATATTAATATCCCACAATCTTCTTTCTTTCTTTTTTTTTTTCAAAGGGTGAATCCTCTAAATTGTTAAGGTTGCAAGAAATAATATAATAATCTCTCTCTCTCTCTCTCTCTTTCTCTCTCTCTCTCTCTCTCTCTCTCTCTCTCTCTCTCTCTCTCTCTCTCTCTCTCTCTCTCTCTTTCCCTCTTTCTTTCCCTTTCTCTGCCTCTTTCAAATCAAACCTTACTCTCTTAAGAGTGTAGTCATAAGACTAAATTTGAAAAGAATAAGGTAGGATGGTCTTTGTTGGAACGCCATTAATTGCTGGTCTGTTCAACCTCATGCTAAAACACACCAACGTTTGTGGCCTTGACAAGAGAAAGGAATCTTTATTCCAATCATGGACAAACTGCAGCCCGTGGGACTTTCGAACCCGAACCGCACACTTGAATGAAAAATTACCTCGAAAGTTTATAATAGTATAGCCTACCTAACGGTGTGCCATGTCCCACGCAGCCCGCTTCTCGAAAAAGGTTGCCCATGCCTGGATGCAGTCGCTCACTCGGCTAGAAATAGCAGCCCAGAATAGGCTGTATAACGTAATCCTTGTTGTATTATGTCTCGATGGTTACAGTTTAATGCCATTAATTATAAACCAGGGACGATCTGGGGCTGAACAAGAACAATTTGTAAAATTGTACCGCATGTCAGGTGTCGAAGTCATCGCTGAGTAACGTGAGATGAAATGTTTTGCCCAAGAAAACTCATTACCCAATCCAGGAATTGAAACCGCTACCTCGCGAGCAACACCCTAATCATTAGTCCATGCGTCCTCGGCGATCAATGAAATAAAACGCTACTTAAGTACTTCGATCTATGTAATCGGCCAATGTCCACCCATCAAAACTGCTGACCTTGTGCCTAAATTATCATAAAGAGGTGAATGAACAGAATTATTAGAGCGTCGGACAAAATGCTTTGCAGGATTTCTTCCTCATCTAAGTTTTAAGTTCAAATCCTGCTAACTTTGTCATTCATTCCTCTGGGGTCGATGAAATAAAGTACCAATCAAGACTTAGATCAATATAATCAACCTCATGCTAAAAAAAACACCAACGTTTGTGGCCTTGACAAGAGAATGGAATCTTCATTCCAATCATGGACAAACTGCAGCCCGCGGGACTTTCGAACCCGAACCGGCACACTTGAATGAAAAAGTACCTCGAAAGTTTAGCATGAGATCAATATAATCCACAGATTTCAGAACACAGGCTCATATCAGATGCAATTATTAAGATGGTGAGCGCAGTGAGAGGCAGAATCTCTAACTACTTCACATACTTAATACACCTCTTTTCTGGAAATCAATTTCAATGACTCTTTTCCAAAATGCGTAGCTCTGTAGCTTTATTAGTAAAATTATAATTATCAGGGTGATATTGAGCGACGAATTTGCAAGTTAAAGTTATCTGACTTCATTGTCATTGAGAATAATCTAGGAAGTATATACAAGATACAAAATTCTTAACCCATGGAGCGCTGGGATTTGCACTTACATAGCATGGACTGCTGAGCACATTTCATGAAAATGAGACAACCATGCACAATGGTGGCAAGTTTTAAATAATCCGAAAAGTCATTAGTTCTACTATTAGCCCTCTTGCATTCTGGGGGGGGGCGGAGCGTTTGAGTGACATCGTGTTTTTGTTGTTGTTGGCACTCCGTCGCTTACGACGTCGAGGGTTCCAGTTGATCCGATCAACGGAACAGCCTGCTCGTGAAATTAACGTGCAAGTGGCTGAGCGCTCCACAGACACGTGTGCCCTTAACGTAATTCTCGGGGATATTCAGCGTGACACAGTGTGACAAGGCTGACCCTTTGAATTACATCAGACCCCCAACAAACGCTTATAAATTAAATGCGTCTATCTGGGCAACGATCGGATCGTGGCCTGTTGACCTGTACCTGACGGTCAAGATCGTAGCTCGTCGCGCTTTATGTGTTAACTTCTCTCCTCCCCACAAAATATTGAGCCGTGTTCTGATTCAGATGAAATCATTATTACTCAGAGGTCTGAGATTTTTATATTGATTTCACTTCTGCTCCTAATAATATTTATTTCTTTATTTCCCACAAGGGGCTAAACATAGAGGGGGACAAACAAGAACAGACAAAGAGATTAAATAGATTACATCGACTCCAGTGCGTTACTGGTACTTATTTAACCGACCCCGAAAGGATGAAAAGCAAAGACCTCGGTGGAATTCTGCTGCTAATAATATTAAAAAATGAAAGTAACATGATGTTGTGACGAAACCTCTTCCTTTTTGGCCACTCATCAAGTATGACGTAGTCAATATTATTCATAAAAACATAGATTCTGCAACATAGTTTTAATTCCTTGTCGTAGATATTTCATTTCATCTTTATAAACCGATGCCTTCTAGTCGTGTATGAAACCCTCATCTTCTTGGGAAATTAATGAAGATAATTTTGTTCTTCCTTCTTTCTTTCATATTTTCTTTTTTAATTATTTAATCATAACAGGAGGGTAGCGCTCGTAACCCATTTTTAGGGTCTCAGACTAGAGACCTGACCCAAATACTCGCTACAATGTGAACTTAGCAGAAGTCAGATGATGGGATTAAGCCAAAAGACGGACTAAGCATACGACTCAAAACTCTGCCTTGTGGTTGTGACGAAAAAGTATAGCTGACAAGATTAAGGAATCTAAGTGAATAATTGCAGAACATGTTTTTTTTACTGCTGCTATATACTCATCGACATTTTTAAGTACCACTTAAAGAGAGAGGTGAAAGTGGAGAGCTTGGCCTGAATGACTGAGCATGTTTTTGAATATACTTATATAGGTCATGGAGGAAATCTTAGAAGATAGCATTTGCCTTTGGTAGTCTGAGTAATTGGGGATTTGTGTGGTGATCATTGATTTAAACGCTAGATTGTTGTATAGTTTCTTGATGAAAGAGTTTAAGGAAGACTTGTTGGGATGTAACAGTACCTTCCATTTGACTTCTCTATTCTTGCTCAACTTTTTAACTTTCTCTCTCTGGTAATACTAAAGTCCAGAAGAAGACTTTCGAGAGTTTTTGACACGTATACACACACACACACACACACACACACACACACACACACACATATATATATATATGTATATATATATATATATATATAAATGAGAATGTGTGTCTGTCTGTCTGTCTGTCTGTCTGTGTGAATCCCTAAAACTCGAGAACTA
>NC_068987.1:25200343-25202819 GCF_001194135.2 Octopus bimaculoides | reverse complement strand
AGATTCAGAAAAATTATATTACATACATATAAGTATATACATATACATATATGTGTGCGTGTGTGTGTGTGTTATGATATAGCTTCCATCGACTTTCCAACGAGCAAACGCATTTGGCTACTATTTCTTGTAGACAAAGGATCAAAGGGGGGCCTTCTCTTTAGCATGACGTAGTAACTATAGATGTTTGTGGGAATTTCCTGGTCTAATAATATAAGAGAATGAGCGAAAAGAGAAATGAACGAGCATATCTCAATGAATTACTGGCGAAATTTCCTTTTATTGATGTGTGGTTTTTAAATGAATCACAACCACACCCGAATGGCTCAATCATTACACAGCGAAAGCTTTGTGCATTGGTGAATGTAAGTCAGTACTCAAATTCATACTCATACTCATACAAATTATGCGTATGTCTGTGAAGTTCTATATTCCTATATATAAGTATGTATGTGTCAGTGTCTATACTTATATATATATATGCGTATGTAAGTATACTCATACATAGGCATGAATGTGTGAGTATCTATACTCATACAAATATGCAAATTTGTACCCGTATGTATGTATGTTTGTTTGTTGTTTATAGTTTCAGCTTAGAGCTGCGGCCATGCTGATATTCATTTATATATCATGTGCCTTACTGATATGATTTTTCAAAACTAAAAGAGTTGCGGATTTTTTACTGAATTAAAAGGACAGGATTGATTTTACTCTTCATTCCACAGGGTTAAGTTGGATTGTTAAAATAAGTGCCAGTTAAATACGAGGGACATTAATTCTTCTCCTAAAATTTTCTGACGTTACATCAACGTTAGAAATCATTAATTCTATCACAAAGCGATAAGATGATAGAAGCAGAAAAGTGCTGTAATTTTCGATAATTTAGCCGGAGTGGGGAAAGGCCTGAGCCCATAGCCAACTCTGGCCCTACTGGACGGTCGATATTAACGGGGTTAATGGTTTCCGTTGTCGGCTTCAACTTTGACGGCTTCGTGAGTAACATGGCTAGAAAGGCAATTCCAGATGGCAAATGTTCTGGGAAGGAAGAGATAGGGAGAAAGTAGTTAGTGCAATGCCTGTGGGTCACAATATGCGAGGGAGGTACATCGGAATGGGGGAAAGTAAACTTGGGTTAGTGGTTCTCAGTTTTGGTAAGAAATAAAGTGCTTGGTAATTTTCAGCCACGTTCCGAGTTTAAACAAAAAGGAGATTAACTATCTTATATACATACATACATACATACATACATACATACAAATGCTCCACGCACGCGCGCGCGTGTGTGTGTGAGTCATAACTTACTTCATGACCCTGAGAACGCACAGGCCAACCTCCTGGGTAGCAAAAAACAGACTCAACCAAAATATACAAATTTATGTACATGCCTGTGTGCGTGTATGTTTGTGTCGGCCATGACGAAGGGAAATAGCCCTGAAACTCGAGTCGCCTTTATATATTTATATTTATATTTATATATTTGATCCTTTATATTGAACACTCAATATTTCATCTACATTCAATACTTTATTTCATGGTGCCATCCATTTTTATTTTATTTTATTTTATATTATATATTGTATATTATATTATATATTGTATATTCCATATTCTATACCCCACATTGGTTCTGCAGGAATATAAATAAAACATAAAAAACAGACAGTGTTGGAACTCTTTTAAACAAAATAATATATTCCTCTATACACAATCATACAAAAGAAACACCTTTTTTGTATTTATTTTTACTCGCATATATATATGTATGCATGTATGCATGTATGTATGCATGTATGTATGTGTGTGTGTTATGATATAGTTGAGAAGATTCAGAAAAATTATATTACATACATATAAGTATATACATATACATATATGTGTGCGTGTGTGTGTGTGTTATGATATAGCTTCCATCGACTTTCCAACGAGCAAACGCATTTGGCTACTATTTCTTGTAGACAAAGGATCAAAGGGGGGCCTTCTCTTTAGCATGACGTAGTAACTATAGATGTTTGTGGGAATTTCCTGGTCTAATAATATAAGAGAATGAGCGAAAAGAGAAATGAACGAGCATATCTCAATGAATTACTGGCGAAATTTCCTTTTATTGATGTGTGGTTTTTAAATGAATCACAACCACACCCTTATTGTTTACATATGTATATATATATCTCTATGTTTATGTATTTGTTTTGTAAGGTTCCTAATATGAAATTATGTGTTGAAACAGATACCGTGATATTTTGGGATACTCTTTTAGTTGTTTCAGTCATTTAACTGCGGCCATGCTGGAGCACCGCCTTTAGTCGAGCAAATCGACACCAGGACTTATTCTTTTGATGCTCAGTACTTATTCTATCAGTCTCTTTTGCCGAACTGCTAAGTTACGGGGACGTAAACACACCACAATCGGTTGTCAAGCGATGTTGGGAGGACAAACACAGACACACAGACATATACACACACATACATATAT
>NC_068987.1:25198982-25200136 GCF_001194135.2 Octopus bimaculoides | reverse complement strand
TATTATTGTTCTTATTATTGTTGTCAGGTCCTTTGTCTGGAAGACCTTCGTCACACGTCCTGTGACCTCTTCAGCGACTCTCCATTTCACGTGTCTCCTGCTCTGTTAAGTCCATACTACCGTTCTATGGTGTGTATCTTTATCTGCGCATGCGTTTCCGCCTGTATCTGTGTTTGAATATGAGTGTGTGTGTGTGATGTTTGTGAATGTGTGTGTGTTTGTGTGTGTGTGTGTGCAGGCGTGTGTGTAAGTATGTATGCATACACAGACGAGCGTACACAAATACAGACGCAAACACATGCCCAAATAAGGATACATACCATAGAACGACAGAATGAATTAAATAGAACAGAAGACATGTGGGATGAGGAGTCGCTGAAGAGGTCACAAGATGTGTGACGAAATATTTCCAGACGAAGGACACAAAATAAGAACAGTGATAAATCTGAGATGAAGAACGAATCTACGGTGCGTGTGTTTATTTGGCAAAACAGAAAAGGTCTCAAAATATAACAATAAGTATATGTATGTATGTATGTATGTATGTGTATCTGTGTGTGCATGTATAAATGTGGTTGGCACTCCGTCGGTTACGACGTCGAGGGTTCCAGTTGATCCGATCAACGGAACAGCCTGCTCGTGAAATTAACATGCAAGTGGCGGAGTATTCCACAGACACGTGTACCCTTAACGTAGTTCTCGGGGATATTCAGCGTGACACAGAGTGTGACAAGGCTGGCCCTTTGAATTACAGGCACAACAGAAACAGGAAGTAAGAGTGAGAGAAAGCTGTGGCGAAAGAGTACAGCAGGGTTCGCCACCATCCCCTGCCAGAACCTTGTGGAACATTTGGTGTTTTCGCTCAATAAACACTCACAACGCCCGGTCTGGGAATCGAAACCACGATCCTACAACCACGAGTCCGCTGCCCTAACCACTGGGCCATTGCACCTCCACGTGTGTATATATACATACATACATACACACACACACATACATATATAAGTTTTATCTTTTTAATTAATTTTGTATTTCTTTAACCTAGAAAGCACATCATATCTTTCAATTATATTAAAAGAAGGTAAATAAGTAATACCTTGTAAGTTTATTCCGATTATATCTAAAAGTACATTTTTGATTAAATGACAGGATTT
>NC_068987.1:25195905-25198899 GCF_001194135.2 Octopus bimaculoides | reverse complement strand
TCTACGATAGCCACAAGGTCTGAAATTTTGGGAGAGGGGGCTAGTCGATTACATCTACCCCAGTACCCGACCGGTTCTTATTTTATAGACCCCGAAAGAATGAAAAACTAAGTCGACCTCGGCAGAATTTGAAGTCACAACGTAAACCCAGAAGAAATCTGCCAGGCATTTTGTCTGGCGTGATAACGGCTCTGTCAGGTCTGCCATCTTACTAATAAAATAACGATGATGATGATGATGATGATGATGATGATGATGATGATGATGATGATGATGATGATGACGATGATGATGATGATGGTGATGTCGATGATGATGATGAGGAGGATGATTTCTTATATTAGCATAAATTCACGACTTTTAAGGAAGGTGTTAGTCGATTGAATTGACCCAATGTATATGACTTTGGGATCAGAAGAAGTGGAGAATTTCTTAGCCTTAATATATCAACATCATAAGTATCGGTAAGTACCACAAATTTTTAACAAAACACCGCCGAAATAACTTACAGCTGTACGAAAAATGTCGACTGTTTAATGGTGAGTTATTTTTAAAGGACCAATCAACAAAAGACATCCAGGAAATCGAGTGTATTTGTAACTTAAAGAAGACATACCTCCTTAATGAGAAATGCTTAACGAAAACAATTGCAGATGGGGGAAACGTAACGCCGTTGGCGCGTAGCAGAGAAACAAACTTTGTAACAATATGAGTGGAAGCAGCTTTAAAAGCTTTACTCAACCATATGTTCATGTTCAGGGAAGTGGAAAGAACACTGGAGCCTTTTCTATATATGTATTATACTTACCTAAAATACTGATATGGTGACCACTTAAATATCAATTGCTTATTCATTGAGTGCATAAATGTGAGCACCTTAAATGTGTGCATTTAGTGCACCATACATAAATGGACAAAAGAAGCAATGCCAACTATGCACTACAAAAATATTCCACATGATAACCAATCGAATCGATATTCAAATAAAAGAACTGAGATATTGTTTATATGCCACCACGAAAACAAATTCTCGTTCACAAACCATAACCGCAAAAAGGAACCGGGGTGTACACAGACAGGCCCAACTTAAAGTTTACAGCACACTAACTTGCGATACAGAACATGGACGATAATTCTATCAGCATTTTCACATATTCTTTGATGATATACCGTATGCTGAATGTTTATCCAGCGAGCAGCTTCAAGTAATGGTAAAGTAGCCAATGTCACACACACACACACACACGCACACACACACACACACACACACACACACACACACACACACACATAACAAAATAGCAAATACATATAGTGCTTAAAGAGTACTTCATCATGACCACGTCCGACAGACCACGTAAAAACCAACTATTCTAAACTTGTTGAATTGTACTGCATGGATATACGCATGCAAACAATTTTTACACACGTTCTCAAACATATTGCTCAAAAACACACTAATATTGTGATTTTGCAATACTTATCTCAACGTTATCTCTAAACCTGCACGACATACCAACTAAGTCCCCCTCCCCCATATCACACCCTAAAAGTAGTAAACATTGAATAATGAATGAATATCGTCTCAGATACATGTTGGAATTCCGTCGCTTACGACGTCGAGGGTTCCAGTTGATCCGATCAACGGAACAGCCTGCTCGTGAAATGAACGTGCAAGTGGCTGAGGACTCCACAGACACGTGTACCCTTAGCGTAGTTCTCGGGGATATTCAGCTTGGGCCCTCTGAATTACAGGCACAACAGAAACAGGAAGTAAGAGTGAGAGAAAGTTGTGGTGAAAGAGTACAGCATGGTTCGCCACCATCCCCTGCCGGAGCCTCGTGGAGCTTTAGGTGTTTTCGCTCAATAAACACTCACAACGCCCGGTCTGGGAATCGAAACCGCGATCCTATGACCGCGATCCTATGACCGCGAGTCCGCTGCCCTAACCACTGGGCCATTGCGCCTCCACCGTCTCAGATACAGTCTGTGTATAAAGGACATCACAGTCAAGACTAGAATCCTTTTGATTATAGACCTATCCAGTTAATGATGACCTGATGTTAAATAACAACAATAGCATACATAACACAGTGATTCTGAAGATGACAAAAACCAGCCACCCACCTATATTTATTTAGCCGTCCCTCCTCTTTATTAATGAAATGGCAAAATAGATTTTATGCCTATATAATTCTTCTTCTATAAAGATGATTAACAAGTTTATAGTGTTGGAAACCGTCTACATTTTATTAAAATACCTCTTTGTCCACCCACTATTCAATCCTCACAGACCCACCTTATTTATGTGTGTTAGTGTGTGTGTATGAGTGTGTGTATGACTGTGTGTGTGTGTGTGTGTGCGTCTATGTGTATGAGTATGTGTGTGCATGTGTATGTGTGTATGTGTGAGTGCGTGTGCAGGTCTGTGTGTACACGCAATACCCGCAATACGTTCTCATACACAGATATAAACAGTTCTATAAGCACATACGCAGCTCATAATTAACACCTATTTTCACATCCGTCAGAAAACATTATTTATACACGCCTACACAAATATACACTCTCATACATAACTTGTACACATACATGTCTATGTAACATATATATATATATATATATATATATATATATATATATACTCATAAACTAGGAAGATACATACACTTAAATACACCCTTACAGATATTAACAGTCACACAAAGTACACATACATAGGTAATCTTTAATTTTTTTATTATTTTCCCCGTTTCAGTCATTGGATTGTAGCCACGCTGGAGCATCGTATTCAATGGTCTTAGTCGATCACGTGGGCCCCAGAACTACGTTAGTCAGTTACACCCATTTACAGTGTTACCGCCTTTCTATGAACTACATATACATATATATATCAGTGTGTATGTATGTATGTATGTATCTTCTATTTTTAAACTATTGTAAATCTTCCACTGAGGAGGGAGTCGGTTTCCAACAAACATACAAGGTTCCATC
>NC_068987.1:25192331-25193122 GCF_001194135.2 Octopus bimaculoides | reverse complement strand
TATATATATATATATATATATATATATATGTATATGAAGATTTTCTTCAGGGGCAAATATGTGACCCAGGAGAAAATCATTATGTATGTAATTGTCCCTGAAGAAAGCCGTTAGACTTAAAACGCTGCTACAGTCATAGAGCTCATATATATTTGACAAAAGTATATATATATATATATATATATATACCCTGCATACTAAAATATATTAAATTCTTTCTTGTATGACTGATCTTATCACAGCCATTGGATTAAAAGTATCATCTATGTGTGTAAGTACGTGTGTGTGTGAGTGTATGTATAATTATAGATACATACACACACACACATATGTATACACACACATACATGCGTAGATTGAATGATATTAATTTCTCACAAAATGAAGTACATTTTTGATGATCTTACCTTATCAGAAAGATATATTGTTTGTGTATATGCGTGTTAGATTGTGGTACATAGGAGGCTTATGGCTTTACGTACATATACATACATGCATACATACATACACACAAACACACACACACATATGTATATATATATATATATATATATATATAGCTTTTATCGTTTCCTTGTTTCAGTCATTTGACAGCGGCCATACTGGGGCACGGTTTTGTAGAATTCTTAGTTGAATGAATCGACCCTAGTACTTTTTTAAAGCCTGGTACTCATTCTCTTGGTCTCTTTGCCGAACGGCTAAGTTACGAGGACGTAAACACACCAACACCGGTTGTCAAGCGGTGGGATGGGACAAAAACAGACACAAAGGCACTCACACATATATACACA
>NC_068987.1:25185921-25192093 GCF_001194135.2 Octopus bimaculoides | reverse complement strand
AGACGAAGACAGGTGTATGAACAACAAGCAGGTGTATTAGTTTGACGCTTGAGAAAGTGGGAAAGTGTTTTACGTTTCGAGCCTACGCTCCTCAACAGAAAGGAATAAGAGAAAATAAACGGAGAAAGAATTTAAAAAAACTTGTCGATTTAGTGATCAAGCATGGCAGCCAGTATATATATATATATATATATATATATAGATAGATATATACGGCGGGCTTCTTTCAGTTTCCGTCTACCAAATCCACTCACAAGGCTATGGTCAGCCCGAAGCTATAGTAGAAGAAGCTTGCCCAAGGTGCCACGCAGTAGAACTGAACCCGGAACTATGTGGTTTGGAAGCAAGCTTCTTACCACACATAAAATAGTATTTTTTAACTTGAAAATAAATATATGGAAAATAATCTTTTGTAGTGAGAGTTAGTTTCAGTTATTATTGTTTGGGATTGAGGGGATGAAGGTAAGTTAAAGTAACAGGGTTTTAATTAGCCCAAAGCTCTTCAAAATGGAATTTAGGTCCCTCACTGGTGGTGGAAAATTGATATGGCAGCTAAGAAAAAGGTGGCGGAGGTGGTAGATGCATAATTTAATTTTCTAAATTATTTTCAGTTTATATTCTGTGTGCGAATCATCTGGTAATGTTGGTGTCAGATTTTGGCACAAGGCTAGCAAGTTCGTGGGAGTCGTTAAGTCGATTAGATCGACCCCTGTGCTCAACTGGTATTTGATTTATCGACTCCGAAAGGATGAAGGGCAAAATCGAACTCAGCGGAATTTGAACTCAAAACGTAAGGACGGACGAAATGCCGCTAAGTATTTTGCGTGGCATGCTAACGATTCTGCCAGCGCGCCGCCTTGAATCTTCTGGTACTATTACTTGTCGAAATGTTGTTTTGAGATTCCAAGTAGCTTTTTAACATGTTCCGAGTATGACTCTCAACTGCATCCGGTAGTGGGTGTACAAATATTATGTCATGAGAAGGATGCACTTCATGAACATTAAGACCCGAGTTAACCATTTAATCCGGTCGAAGCGTTTGCTGAACAAACTTAAGTGTCCTCAGGAGCCCGACATGCTCTGGTTCTACTCAGATGAGAACTTTGTCCAAGATCAAAAAAGCGAACAAGAGGAATGACAGATGGTTCTGCTCCAGCCCCGCTGAAGTCCCCACTTTTATTCCCATCGTTGATGATCTTGAGGGTCTTGAAAGTCAATGAAACAACCTACGTCGAAACAATGGAGGTGGTTGCCAAACACTATATTCAGAGAGTTGTTCTGCGTTCCAGTAAGACTCTGCTCCCTCTCGCACAGCCCGTATGACTCTGGATGACCGGAAATTTTCATGATCATGTCACTCCTAATATTTGACCTCCTAGCTCTTTCTGATTTAATCCTCACCCCTGGACAAGCACGTCTCAGGGATACCAAGCATGCCCACAATATCAAGGACTCGTTGACGCTGGCTACTGGGGAGGTTATGAGCAACATTAATAAAGATTACCTGATCAACGCAGTTAGTTGTTTCAGAAGTCGTATTGAGGCAGTAATCGAAGCTGATGGCGGTTTTATTGAATAGTCCTTTGATACATGTGTGTACCAAATTATATAAAAATATATTGTTTATTCTAATAAATACATTTGTTTTCCTCGAATAAAGTCTTTGTTCCAAACAGCTAACACCCTGTATATGACGAATGCCCAAATAATAAGAGAGATGGAGGGATGGAAAAAGAGAAAGAGAAAGAGAGAGAGAGAGAGAGAGAGAGCTAGGTATTGAATCGTAGATGATTATTAGAAGGAGGACATACAAGATGCTAAACGGTCAATTATTAATCAATATATATGGATACTAATGACAATTGCTAGATGTCATTATCTTCTGTTAATTTTAATTATACTTCAAAGAACAACAGTATAAATGTGTGGTTGTTTGAGTTTCGATGTATGTGGTTGGGTGCAGATTATGTATGCGGGTGCTAAAATACCTTTACCTGGTTGTGTGAGTGAGAGAGAATGGTTCTGTGAATATGCGATACTAATGTGTAGGTCTGAAATTTGGATGGAATTTATATATCATATTATATTATATTTATATTCGTGGTACTCTGTCGGTTACGACGACGAGGGTTCCAGTTGATCCGATCAAAGGAACAGCCTGCTCGGGAAATTAGCATGCAAGCGGTTGAGCACTCCACAGACACGTGTACTCTTACCGTAGTTCTCGGGGAGATTCAGCGTGACAGTGTGTGACAAGGCTCGCTCTTTGAAATACAGGTACAACAGAAACAGGAAGAAAGAGTGAGGGAAAGTTGTGATGAAAGAGTACAGCAGGGTTCGCCACCACACCCTGCCGGAGCCTCGTGGAGGTGTTTCTGCTCAATAAACACTCACAACGCCCGGTCTGGGAATCGAAACCGCGATCCTATGACCGCGAGTCCGCTGCCCTAACCACTGGGCCATTACACCTCCACAGATATATTTATATATTTATATTATATTATATTTACAAATTTATTATCAGTTCAAGTATGCTTGGGGCATATTTGAACCCGTAAGAAAGTCATTCACTGTATTTTATCGAAGCTTCCTCTAACCAGACTGGTGGTTGCATGCATTTCGGGGTGGTTATCATCTCTTCATCATCAGACACCGAAAAGGCGGGGACACTACGAACTGACAATAGATGGCTATTTCTTATCATATGGGTGTCGTCGTATTGTAACTGGTTGCGCTAATCGGTGACCCCTCGTAAATAAAATACGGAATAGAAGCGTTGAATAATGATGTATATAAATACAAATCTATCTAATGGAAGGTAAGCGCGGCACATGCACTCCTTCAGGTGAAGGAATGGGGAAAACTCCACCACCCATGTCCTCTTTATCTGAAGACTCTGAAATGACTTCCCGACATAAAATGGTGTGTTGTTGACAGGGCTCCTCTTTACTCACATGGAGCTCGCATTTACCGGCTGTGTATCCGCTAGAGACTGCACATATTCCACCAACCTTGCTGTATTCATCAACAGGAAGAATAAAGTATCTTAGAAACACGCCCTGTCAATGACAACCCATATGTACCACCCTAGGCCTAGCTATCCCGCACTCGAAGGCAAGACATTTCATCCCTACCGCCCATAATGAGGAAAACTAATTCTTATGTTGACGAGTAGATCTGATCAAGACAGACATGAGTGACAAAGCTAGATTTAAACTAATAATTAAAAGATAATGAAGATAGAACACACTGAGGAGGAAATATGATATTTTACTATGCGGCGAAAATTCAGTGCATGTTTCAGTCATATTAAATCTCATCAGTTATGCATAATCTAATCGTTATAGCTGTTATTATATGAATACAAATATAAGTAAACAATTTCATTAGGTGGATGTTCATACAAACTGATCTTTAATTCTTTTCTTTGGTCTCAATTAGGCTTATTAATGAAGACGGTGCTGACAAATACTTTTTCATTAACTGGAATACCACAAGAATATTATGGAGAAGACATATGGAAAGTAACTAACACCTTTATAATCAACAGAAAGGCGGAAGCAACGAACATAATTACAGTTAAACAGATTGCACAAAAATAATAGTCAGCTATTATTTTACTATAGTGAGGAAAAGAAATTTATTTTATTCATAATATTTATGCGGTGGGTTGGAGAAAACGTCAGCTCAATGATTATTAATCATTTAATCTTGGGTTGCTAATTATAAGTGACATACAAACTTTGCCAAGTGGTAAAATAACGAAATTATCACCTTCCATGCCACATCAACGAAACAGGTTTCATTCGATTACACTCTCATTTATGGAGTCAATTCTAGTATGTGTTTGCTAATCTGCGTTTCATGTATTTTTCTCATTCAAAGTAAAATTTTTAAAAAAACAGAAGAAATTACTGGTTTAGTTAGGGGAGAAAGGGCAAGAACCTTTTGACAACCTCCAAGACTGATGAAAGAAAGTGAGGAAGATACAGCCAAATTGACTCGAATGCTTGCAACATTGGGAAATCTGATGAAGCTATTAAAAAATGGAATAACAGATATTTGGGTATCTTCTAAAATGTCCCTACTTCTTCCTTCAAATATCATTTGCACTGTTATCAGATTATAATGAAAGTTTTTTTCTGATTTTCAAATGCATATCGGAAAAAAGTGGTGATTATAGATTTTTGGTTTTTCGCAATATGGAAAGCAAATTTATCTAATGACCTCAAAATACAGGGTTTTTTTTTTTTTTTTCATAGTTGCTGTAGAAAGCATATTGATATATGGATCTGAATGCTGGACACTTAGAAAAGTAATAGAAACCAGACTAAATGTAAACATATGCCAAAATGTTAAAGAAAAGGAAGAACATTTCTTGGATGTAACATTTACCAAGTAGCATATTACATGGAAATGCACCATTATTAGCAGAAATCATCAAACAACGACTACTTCAAGGTGTAAGACACTATTAGTACAGAAAATATGAAGTTGTGTACGTCAGGAGTTAATATGGGAAACAACGTATGGTAAAAGGACACAAGGCAGGCCTTTCGAACATATGCGCATCAGTTGCTAGAGGACTCAAACCTTGAAAAGATTGTGTTGCAGAGCTGAAGGAGAACAGAGAAGCGTGGAAGAGACTAGTCGATGGGGTCCGAGTCTACTCCACATAGCGCACATAGATTAATCAACATATTTTCTGCTATTAACGATAACCCTCAACAACCGAATGTGGCAACAAGCTTTTCGGAGCTACGTTAATGAAATTCCTTTGGTTTGTCCTGATAATAGTCATTAAGCTCCTTTTCGGCTTTCTTTTTAGAAGCTAGTCCAATCCCTCTAAATAGTTTCTTTAATATATAAAAGAATGATAGATGTAACAAGGATGGAAATATAAGGGGGGGGGGTGAGAAATTTTTTTCCTGCTGAGTTCCTCTATAACATACTTGGTTACTTATGTAGTGTGTGGATGTGTATTAACATGGAGAAGAATATCTCGTTTCTGTTGATTAAAGACGGATGATTTTTGTCCAAAATTCTTTTCATACGCCGTAGTTGTTGACTGTAAACTTCAGCTGAAATTATTCGATTATTGTTTAATGGTGTATAAGAAACGATTTCCCTGCATATCTAACCATACACTTTAAATTATTTTCTTAGGAAGAAAATCCTTCTCGGTTTTTGAGCATATTTATCGTCACGACTAAGCCACTGGTGATGGCGCTTAACATTACTATAAATCTTTCATTTCTCATACTCTCTAACAACTCTGTGCACATTAAAGCACTCAAAGATGAAGTAAATGCAATACTTCACAGCAATCAATTCACTGTTGGTGATTCTCTAGAAACAGGTTGTGCGAGACAAATTTCCTTAACTTTTTTAAAACCTTTTCACAATGGATAGCCATATGACTAGCATTGGACTGATGTCTAAGACCCTTAAATATATTCACGGTACTCGCTACAACAGCTTTTCTAGAGCCGTTAACTCGAGACAATGTGGATACCCATTCACTTGGTTCAAATCTTTTATGGTTCGGCCTTAGTGAAAGAAGAAGTGTCTATGATTTTGCAGACCTTCCAAGACCAAATATGACTGATGCCGTTAATGCTCCGTTTAAATTGTTGGAAGCCAGTATCTACAATAAAGATGTGAGCAGAGAGACCAGAGGGCCGATGTTCTGAGCAAGGAAGACCAGGCATAGTGATTAGTGCGGGACCTGAGAGAAGACATAAGGTTGACGAGAGGTAGAGAAATGAGTCGGGAGTGTTGAAGTGGAGGTGGTACAAGATCGGCCAGCTCCGAGGAAGAAGGGCCATAGTAGTTAGACTGAAGTCCCCACTTCTCAAACGGAAAACCACCTTCGACAAGTATTTTCACTTACTGCATCTACACCACAAGTACTAAGGATAAATATTGCCGTAGCATTTGTGTTTACCTCTCTATGAAACTGATAGAGCATGGCATAACGAAGATGTTCTTCGGTTACATTAAACGTGGGGTCAGTTTGAAAGCATTTTCTTGTCCTTAAAGTAGCAGCTATTACATTCTAGAATAATAGTTATTCTTGGGTTGCTCTCGAACTCTCTTGCTTTCTCTTGCTCTCCATCACCCCTTTTCTCTCTCTCTCTCTCTCTATATATATATATATATATATATATAT
>NC_068987.1:25180757-25185162 GCF_001194135.2 Octopus bimaculoides | reverse complement strand
TCATTATTATTATTTTATGTTTGACTTTTGCTTTGCATTTGTACAAGTTGGATCCAAGTCTCACCCAGACACCTGAAGAGACAACAAGTTAGAAGTTCATGTAGGTGTTATGCCTAGGGTACCATATATTTCGATTTGTACATAGTGTTGTTCTAGAGAATGTTTAAGAAACTATAAGAAAATTATGTGTTTGTTGTAAAATTTGAGATCACATAGACAGTATTTTACGTAGGATATGGGCAGTTCCCATGAGCACTATCTTTTGAACTTCAGCCATTTTGGGGTTTCCTGGTATCTGAGCTAGATAGTAATCAACCCGTTTCGCTGTCATTCCCAGGGAACCTATGACAATAGGTATTGTTTTAGTCTTCAGATTTCACATTTTGCTAATTTCTATTTCTATTATTATTATTATTATTATTATTATTATTATTATTATTATTATTATTATTATTATTATTATTATTATTATTATTATTATTATTATTATTATACACTAAAGTCGTTAAAATACCGAACAAAAATACTTTACAGTATTTAAATTCTTTTACGTTTTTAGTTCAAATCTCACTGTTTGACTTTAGCCTTCATGTACTCCGGCCAAAGAAAGGCTGTTGGACGATCTTCAAAATGGGTCGGCCGATCGCCGGATCAGTTTCACACATGATAGCAGCTATTCGACATAACTCTGCAAGTCAGCAATATACCAGACAAGCATTAATGTTCAACATAATCGACGATATACGCCCACCGACCCATTAAGTAATGCCCTGTATCAATGTCAAAAGCCATTATTATCGTAATTTCCTCATTCTAACTGTTTTTCTGTATTGTACTCTGCAACAAGCCCTAGCCATTTCTAAATAATCTCTTTAATATAAAAATTTCCTTTATTAGCGACTATTTTGTTTAAATGTCTTTCATTTGAAACCATTTAAATAACAAATGAAACAAATTGTATGGGTGGAAGAGGACGAAGCATTGTAGCTCTGCTTTTGTGAACGCCTAGGAATGTGTTGATAACCTGGAATAATTGCTTTTATTACTGATTCATTAGATCTTTTGTCATTAAGTTATATTAATCTTTTCCTCAGATTGTTGTCGTAATTCTGTTCCAGTCACTAGAAATCGGACTTAAATTAACTATACTTCATATATAAAGAGACACACTTCTGGTCGAGTAATTACTTCATGCAGTTGTTTTTGGTGCTGTTGTTTAAGTTTCGTGTCAATTTTTATTGAACAGACATATGATCAAAGGCGAGAGTTGGTTATTAATTCTAGTTAGTCAAGTAATCATGCAAGGACTTCCTTGCCGGCTCGTACAAGTAGCATTTTTTTTTCTGGAAGGTATTAAGAATGAATACGCATGCTATGGTTCTGATTTTTGCTGTTCACCGTGCGCAAGGCGATTTATTTCAGTTGGCAGATATCAGCACGCATCAGCAAACAATTTGTCTGATGCATGCATATAAGGAGAAGCAACAAAGTATTGTTAGAAGCATAAGTCCGGGATAGCTTTGACTGAGAAGTCATAACGATGTCGAAACACTCGATGTCCTGAAGTCCTCGAATGCTAATGAGTCGAACGCATTCAAAAGAAGTTTTTCCGACGAAATACAACAATGATTAGTATATTCACGTTCGAATCTGTCAGAATGCATTAAGAATGAATATGCATGTCATTGTTTTTTAAAGTTTGCTGTAAATTTAAAATTTATGGCCGGCAATTACATCACAGTAAATATATCGTCTGTAATTTTATCATCTGTAATCTCATCTCCTGGTAATTTCATCACCTCGTAGTTACATTCCAAGGCAGTTATACAGCGTGTCTATACATCGTAAGTAAATTCCTTGTTATGTAGAATAATGGACATGAGTTAAAATAATAAAAAAAGAATGGTAATAAACGAGTGAAGAAGAAATATATAGTGCGTGTGTTTGTTAGGCCAAAAAAAAAAACTGACCGTCCCGAAATACAACAATATCTGTCTCAACACACGATTTCATGTCAGCAATCTTGCAACACAAACTGATAAAAGTAAAGATACTTTTCGTTTACATGGAAGTAAAAGAAAAATGAACGTAATATATGCATTAATCAATCTTGTCGCTTTTTACATACTTACAGATATTTACTTGTGTTTCAGTCGAGATAAATCATAATTTACATATGTTGACTGGCTGTTTAAAAGTTAAGAAATATCAAACCTCTTAAAAGGAAAAACAGTCATTTATTTGGATCAATAATATAAAACGAGTTGTCCTGTAAGAATCCACACAGGAAAGATTCCATTTACACTTGACTGGGTGAGCATAATCAGGCAGGTAACATTGTTTGTATTACTACTGCCAAGCTGATTAATTTGATAAATATGAAAGCACTTACAGCTCAGTAAATATTTCATTGCATCGTAACCCAAGACTACACTGGGTTGTTGTTAAACAGCTGTGGATCAGCTGCCCTCAGCACCCTCGTGAAAAGAACATCCGAAGCACTCACAATTTATCAGCGTGCGAAGAGGTGCTGGAAAGTTCTTGACTTATGGTAAAAAGGATACAGGGGGGATTAGTTAAAATGTAATGGATAAAGACCCCCTTCTGTCATGAATAACCCTGGTTTGCACATGGAAAGTTCCCCTCCAAGGCACAATTCCAGGTAAGGTTGTTTATGGAAGACCAGCAGTCGCTCATTCACACAAGCCTCTCCTCTCCACGCCACCGATGTTATCCAAGGGAAAGGCAAAGGCACCAGTGACATCGTAACTTGAGCAACGTGAAATAAAATGTCTTGCTCAAGAACACAACACACAGCTCAGTCTGGGAATCAAGCTCACTACCTCATGATTGTGAGCTCGACGCTCTGATCACTGACCCATGTGCCTTCACAGGGATGGGGGATTAGTTAATTATGATTTTATGATTTTATTCAACATATTCCCCTCTCAGATTCACACACTTATTGCAGTAGTGCTTCAGTTTTTCTGAGTCCTGTAAAAGAACTTGGAAAGTTGGACCTCCAATCAGGCTTTTCGCGATATCCTTAAAGCCAGGAACTTTTCAGCACCCACTCCCTCGTACGTTCTGCTTAATTCAGGGGATTTACTCAAGCTTAAGAATCCGCATGTACAAGTAGATAGAGAAACACATTCTAATCAGTCTTTTCTTCTACTCGTTAGCAATGATGAATCAGGCAAAGTTATGTAATTTTCGATTCAAAGAGATCTCCAAATGTTATCCGATGCAAAATGTTTTCATGACAGTTTGACAGTTATTCAATCACTTTAACATGCTTACCCTTTACTTCACGTTTAAAGACCAGAAGAACCGAAATGCGTTACATTAGATTTTTCTCAGAATTAAAATCCTTTGAACTAACTTTATCACCGCAAAAGATTTTGAGCGAGAACCATCAATGCTTTGTAATGCAATCTTTCTCCAAATGAACTCAGAAAGATTGTTTACTCCATTTCTCCTTATATATATATTTCAAAACATTCAAACAAATGGTCTGCACTGTTTGTTGTTGTTGGCACTCCGTCGCTTACGACGTCAAGGGTTCCAGTTGATCCGATCAACGGAACAACCTGCTCGTGAAATTAACGTGCAAGTGGCTGAGCACTCCACAGACACGTGTACCCTTCACGTAGTTCTCGAGGATATTCAGCGTGACACAGTGTGACAAGGCTGGCCCTTTGAATTACAGGCACAACAGAAACAGGAAGTAAGAGTGAGAGAAAGTTGTGGTGGAAGAGTACAACAGGGTTCGCCACCATCCCCTGCCGGAGCTTCGTGGAGCTTTAGGTGTTTTCGCTCAATAAACACTCACAATGCCCGGTCTGGGAATCGAAACTGCCATCCTATGACCGCGAGTCCGCTTCCCTAACCACTGAGCCATTGCGTCTACACTATCTATACGAAAAATAACGCAGACATTGCATTGAAGATGTACATTATTCCAGCCATTAGACTTGTGCCTGTCGTAAGTGTAGTTCATTCTTCTGAATATTAACACGTCACCTATGAATTTTCAAAATAAACTTATGCCTATATAATTAACACACATGCTGAGCGTGTGTTAATTATATTGGCATAATGACTCTCCCTAGACACAACAAAATTTGTTTCAACACACGAATTCACACAAAGAATCTTGCAAATATGATTAAAAAAACGAAGTGAAATAAACTTAACCTGAGTCAAATTATATTCATGTGTGGCTTAGGATCTCCTCGCTTCGATCATACACTTTGGATTTACGTTTACAGCACAATCATAAGAGTATCAAGAATTATGTAAAGAAAAATCTTTATTAATGATGGATATCAAAACGATTTCAACTATAAATTAAAGACGTAATCGTAGCCAAATGGATTTAAACCCACTTTCTTTGGACTTGTTG
>NC_068987.1:25178393-25179957 GCF_001194135.2 Octopus bimaculoides | reverse complement strand
TATACATATATATATATATATATGAAAGTGTATGAGAATTACCTAATACAGTTTTGAAGTGTAAAGGTGATATTTTTAAGAAATTATTTACAAGAAAATGTTATGAAATCTTTTATCAGGATGTTACTAACCTTTTGGGAAGAAGTTTTTATTTTAGTGTGTTAGCACTTTCGTTTAACCTTTTCAAACACACATACACACATATATGTATATATACACGTACACACACTCATACACACACACACACGCATATATATATATATCCATATTTATATATTCATATATATATATATGCATATATATATATATATACATATTTATATATATATATGTATATATATATCTCCATATATATATATATATATATATATATATATATATATATATATATATATATATATATATATATATATATATATATATATATATGATAATATATGCATATATATATATATATATATAATATACAGTATAGTATTATATGTGAGTGTATATATGTTTGTATATATATATGTGTATGTGTGTGTGTGTGCATGTGTGTGTTTGTGTGTGTATTGAAGCAACACTTTCTCATGGTAGAACATAAATTCTATTGCAGATGGAATGGACGAATTCCTTGTTTGTTGGGGTTGGACATATTTTCATAATCTCGTGATGTAATTATTTAATATTTCAATAAGTAGCAATCAAAAAAATATAGAATTTTCGACACACACCCACACATGCATACGCGCACACACACATACACACATAAGCATATACACACGCACATGAACACCCACACATACATACAACATAATACTGATTGGATGCAGAACTGTTTATTCGTGATATCTACCTATCTGCCTCTTTAATTCTTTCTTTTATTAATGATTATTATTAGAATTCTTCTTTGTATCTATATTTGGCCAGCCTTTATGCTACATATATTTATATACATATATGCGTATATACACTCTTAGCATTTATTTGTGTCGAATTTCTAATGCTTCTCTCTCTCTCTCTCTCTCTCTCTTTCCTTGTGTGTCTGTGTGTCTGTGTATGCGTATGTTGTTTATAAGCCATTTAAAAAACAAAGAATACGAAATTTTTATTCTTTTATTGCTTCAGTCACTTCATGGAGGCCGTGCTGGAGCATCGCCTTGAAGGGATTTAGTCGAACAAATTGACCCTAGGACTTATTTTTTAAGCCTAGTACTTATTCTATTGATCTCTTTTTGCTGAACCGCTAAGTTACGAGGACGTAAACAAACTAACACCGGTTGTCAAGCTCAGATGGGGGAATAAAAACATACACAAAGACACATATTCGCATAGATATATGCATATATATAGGTAAATGATAGGATTGCTTCAATATTTCTGGGGTAGTCTGAAGTATCTAAGCAACCAGGGGATAGTTAAATCCGAAGGCACTCCTGGAAATTACTTGTGTGGGTACCGTCTTCGTTAGAAGGTATCCAGAGGCAGGTAATTTATTGTTTAAACCGCAGTTTATAATTATAATTATGTGGACTTGCTTCTTCTTGTGTTTGTTTCTCCATTCTCCACATAATTATATATA
>NC_068987.1:25175631-25178244 GCF_001194135.2 Octopus bimaculoides | reverse complement strand
AACATATATATATATGGCGAGTTTCTTTCAGTTTGCGTCTACCAAATCCAGGGACAAGGTTTTGGTCGGCCCGTGGCTTAGGTAGAAGACACTTGTCCAATAGTGGGACTGAACCTGGAACCATATGGTCGGGAAGCAAGCTTCTTATCACACAGTCAAATGTATTTATAGATAAGAAACATGAAACGAGTGGATTATATGGATATTCCTACACGCATTTCAGTAGCAAATTTATTATTTACACATTGTGTCATACAATTCGGTGTGGAATAACATG
Source organism: Octopus bimaculoides (assembly GCF_001194135.2). Lineage (NCBI taxonomy): Eukaryota > Metazoa > Mollusca > Cephalopoda > Octopoda > Octopodidae > Octopus > Octopus bimaculoides. The sequence goes on along the minus strand of NC_068987.1, from coordinate 25,177,967 downwards.
CAAGATTATATAGAATTATGCAATCAGGAGTGTACATAGCATTTCCACATTTATAGGTAATATTCCTTTTGAAGAATATCAAAGTATATGTGTGCACGTGTATGTGAGTGTGTATGTGTGAGTGTGTGTGTGTGTGCGTGCGTGTGTGTCTGTGTGCGCGCGTGTGTGTATGCATGTATGCGTGTCTTTAAGTATATATGTATCTTTTATTTTTTACTTGTTTCAGTTATCAGAACGCGGCCATGCTGAGGCACCGCCTTGAAGAATTCTTAGTTGAATGAATCGATTCCAGTACTTGATTTTTTTTTTAATGCCTCGTACTTATTCTATCGAACTCTTTGGCTGAACTACTAAATTGCGGAGACGTAAACACACCAACTGTCAAGCGATGGTGGTTGGGGAGACAAATACATACAAACGATGCGTGTATATGGTACAATGGCTTTTGTTGTTGAACTGATGTCCAGTTAAGTCACTTGGTATCTGGTTCGAACCTAATATCTAAGTGGATAAAACTAGTAAAAGTCGTGAACAGGGTGGCCAGTCTCAATCAGATATGATTTGAGAGGAAGCTGCTCCTAGAATATCGGATGGAGGTAGTTGGGGTATATATTACTTCGGTAGTGTATTGCTATCATACGTAGTCACCATATTGGAACATATAGTCGGTCACCAGGTCGGATCGTATGATCTTTCGCTTCTTGTGGAACGAACAGACTTTGCTAGCCAGAAGGCGCATCTGATGCCAACGTACACAGCAAGGAGATCACGGGTTGTCGCGGATGCTAATACACTGGTTGATGCAGATGTTGACACATCTGCAAAGGTTCTTAATTTCCTTGTTATGGTTGATCTCACCATTTTTTTCAGACGTAATAAAAAATAAAAGCACTGTTTCTTATTTCTGCTTTTCAATATATTTCGCCTTTATACTGTTCCAACGTCGAAGACCCTTGCGGCAAATATGAAAATAACTTATAATAATTCGGAGGAGGCAGAGTTATAAATTGACAAAATCAGTTGAAAGTCGAGCAAAATCTCTTATTTTATAAGCTTGCCAAAAAGGTTCTTTTAACCTTTAAATTCAGATGCACATATCTCGGCTCAAACAAAACTTTATTAATCGAAATAAACACCATCAGAATCAACACACTTTTGCCAACGCGAAACAAGTTTATTCATGCCAGTAGCATAAAAATCCTGCGTCCTGGTGGCGATGAAGTCGTTGAAGGCGTGTTTGGCATCGTCTTGGTTTTTGAAGCCTTTCTCACGCAGGAAGTTGTCGAAAGGCTTGAAAAAGTGGTAGTCGGTAGGCGAGAGTTCTGGTGAGTATGGCGGATGAGGCACAGTTTCGTAGCCCAATTCGTTCACCTTCTGCAGGGTCAGTTGTGCGACGTGCTGCCGAGCGTTGTCGTGAAGAAGAATTGGTCGTTTTCTATTGACTAATGCTGGCTGTTGTTGTTGAAGTTTCTTATGCATTTCAACCATTTGCTGACAGTATTTCTCCGCTGTAATGGTTTCGCCTGGATCCAAAAAGCTATGATGGATCAGACCGACTGCAGACCACCAAACAGTCCCCATGAACTTCTTTTTGGTGCAACTTTGACTTCGGGAAGTGCCGTGGAGCTTCGTCGGCGTCCAACCACTGAGCTAGACGTCGCCGGTTGTCGTAAAGAATCCACTTTTCATCGCAAGTCACAATCCGGTTGAGAAACGGGTCGTTCTTCTTGCGTAAAAGAAGGGAAAACAACACTTCAAAACAGCGTTTCTTTTGGCTGTCGTTCAATTCGAGTGGCACCCATTTCTCAAATTTTTTGTTTTTCCAGTCTCTTTCAAGTGGTTGGAAATTATCGTATACGCTACGTCTAATTCAGAAGCAAGCTCTCGAACAGTTGTGCGTGGATTGGCTTCCACTAAGGCTCTAAGTTGATCGTTGTCAACATGCGATGGCTGACCACTACGCTTATCATCTTCAAGACTCTTGTCACCGCTACGAAATTTCTTGAAATACCGTTGTGCTGTGCATCGTTGATATCGCGAGCTGTTTCAGCATCTTTTCGGCCTAGCTTGAACTGGAATAAGAAAATTGTGCGAATTTGCCTTTTGTCCGTGTTGTATTCAACGTTCCGGAAAAAATGGCCTAATTATTAAAAAAGAAAAACAGTAAAACGATTAGATAGAGCGAAAAACAGGCTTTAAAATGATATATAAAGTCAAAGTAATTTAAGGAAAATTAATTTGAAAATACATCATTTAAAACCAAAATTAAAAATTCCGCAAGAACTTTCTTAACAACTTAATACTTAGTTATGGTCTTTCACTTCCTGTGTTCAGTT
>NC_068987.1:25168838-25175310 GCF_001194135.2 Octopus bimaculoides | reverse complement strand
ATATATATATATATATATATATATATATAAACCCCCCTACACTCATATATGTGCGTGTCAGTGTAATTGCTTTGTTGCTATTCATCTATCTAAATATCGCTTATTTCTATCATTCTATATTTATTTCTTCTACCCTTTTCTTTCGTCTTTTTTTTTATATATTTTACATACAAATACATGCAAAATCATTTCAAAAACCACCACTCACGATGACAGTTATAATATGTGATCTAACCACAGTCTAATTTCCCAGCGACGCTAAGTACGTATACACAATGAGTTCGTGTACATACATACATACATACATACACTCAAAGCCCACACTGTTTTAGAACACTTGGAATTATTGTCGTGTCGTTGTCCTGTACAATTATGTAAATGAATGATGTCTGTTACAATTTTTGTTTATGTTGTAATACGTAAATTTCCGCTGATATCATTCTGAAGATTACAAGAGCTGAGCAACCCCCGATGAATCTTAAAAACCAACGAAACAAGTTTGCTCAGTCCTCATCCCAAGCTGCTAATAATCTTTCTGTGATATAATCAAGGGAGATTAATTTTACTGTGAAACTAGAATCAAGTGATTATAATTTCATATATTTATTCTTTCTTAATAAAATAATCCTAGCCAGTAGTTTGTAAACCGCGTGTCGTAAAAAATATCTACGCGCACTGCGTGGTTTTAAAAATATAATCTAAAGCTTTAGAGAATCTATACACTTTTGTTTGAATCATGAATAATTAATAATCATAGGAATAGTTAATGGATTCCTTATAGACAAATATGATTAATAAAATAAGGTAATAGTTTCATATATTGTTTTCAAAATTTTTCACTGCATTTCAAAGTTCAGCTTTGTCACATATTATATCACGCGGATTCTATTTGAGAATAACCATTTGCAGAATAGTCAGCCTATTATACGCTAAATTAACAAGTAGATAATTCAGCTGATGGAACAACTGAATGCTCATCGTCTAAACTGTCGGAGGATTCTTGATCACCACACTTGCAAACCGAGGAACGTTTCTACTAGAAAAATATAAAATTGTATTTTTCATTAGATTTTTAGGCGCAGATGTGGTTAAGAAGCTCACTTTGCAGCCATGTGGTTTAGTGTTCAGTTTCCCGTGCGTGGCACCTTATGCAAGAATCTTCTATCAGGTTGAGTAAAAAGTAAGCAACGTTTGGAACTATGGAGAATTTGTACCGGATTTTTGCAGGCTTCTGAGTTTGTTTTCTCTAAACATTTTTTTGCAATTGTCTGATAATACAGACATAGACTTGCCCAAATGCATCAATAAATAAACAATAATGTTTTTTTCGCCGCTATTATAATCATCTGGGTGTAAAGCCGAGAGTTGTCGTTGTATTTGAGTGAGTTAAAATGTGAGTACGGTAATTGTTAACCTGTTATTGTAAACCTGTTATTTCCTGAACTGTTGCATTGTTATTGTTGAATTTGTTGGAATTTTTATTTGTCTTCCCCATTTATGGGTGAAGTGGTGAAAAATATGGAAAACAGACGAGTGCAAGCGGGCAGTTATGCTGCAGTGACTGGCAAAAGTCTGTCAGCGTAGCTACTGCAAGTCCGTGAAATAGAAGTTAAAGACAAGAATTTCAAGAAGTATAACGACTTGTTGGAAAAGGAGGGGGACTGTCTTAGGGCTGACGTCTCCCAAGGAAGTCAGTGAGAATACCGAGAAAAGAACTATTATCTACAGAACGTTAAACATAGCAACGAAGAAAGTAGAAATAGCAACGGTAGAAGCAGTTGAGGAGTGTTTGAGAGAGGTGAAGGACTTTACCACGTTCTACACCAGAGGACGGAAATTCAGCACTGTGGAGGTGCGCTTTGTAAACAAAAATGAAGCAAATAAATCCTCCACTGTGGCCTTGAGATCAACTGAGTAGGCACTACTACCTACTTACTGTGGCAAACGTGCCGCCAGAGTAAAGATAAGTAGAGTGCACCCTGAAATTGATGAAGCATGGCTGGTTGCAGTCATCCTCTACCATACAGAGGAAGATGCAGAAATTTTGAAAATGTTCAAAACTACGGAGGTGAACTGTTGGGGATATGGACTAGAGGTAACAGTCCATATAAGCCTGCCAGATTTCCATAAGATTGTGGAAGAGCTGGTTTTGCCGGATGAGATTATATTGAGGATTGTTGTGAAGGGTAGACCTCCAATATGGTTTTTGTGTGCAGTAAGGGGACACATGAAGGCCAAGTGTCCCCAGAAACACAAGGAGGAAATAACAGAAAAAGAAATTCAAGAAGAAGAGAGTACAGCCGCAGGGGAGGAGAAAATGGAGGAGCTATTTACGGTGGTGAAAAGATAAAAGGACTTAGAATCGCCACCAAAAAGCCCCAAGGAGAAAAAAAGAAAGACAAGCGAAGAGGAGAACAAGAGAAAAAATGGAAAACCAAATGAAAAATCAAGTGAAGTGCGAACGCACGAACCGTCACCTTCAACTAGCAAGGAAGAAGGAGTACGTAAGAAAGAAGGAAACGAAAGAGACAGCGAAGTAGAGACAGAGATATTTATGATGGACGAAGAGAGTGGTGAAGGATATCAGAGACCGATGCTTACAGGGAGAAACTTAAGAAGTGTCATAGCATATGAAAAAAGCGTCGAAATTGAAGAGAGAGTAACAAAAATGAAAAATGTTATCAGAGTGAAAATGGTAAATCATGAAGGTAAGAAGGGCGTGCTGTTGGAGAGAGGAGAGGTTAGTAGAACTATTTGGAAAAAAAAAAAAGAATTGAAATAACACCACTTCGGTATAGATACGACGAGCTACCGCCTGTTGTAATTTTCGACGATATAGTACAATATTTGTTGTAATTTTGTGTTAAAGGAAAAGATACAAGACTGTAAAGTAAAACTGTAATTTAAAAAAACAGTAAAATGAAACTATTTGCTTTGGGGGGCAAGTAAGCCATTTCATCCTCATTTTCATCATATTCATAATTCATCCGATATATATTTATATGTACCCCCATTGACTTGTTTAGTCTGTCCTTGTGGTGTCCCCTCTTTATAAAGGCCATGTGCCTAAATAAAAGAAATCTGTTACAATCATCTGAAATGGAACTGACAAAGCGCGATATTCAAACAAATTTGCTACTCATCTTCATAAAAGGACGTAAAGCAGCTGAAACTACTCGCGATATCAATGAAACGTTTGGTGAGGAAATGACCAGTGAGTGGTCCGCTCGAAAATGGTTTAAACGATTTCGAAGTGGAGACCTGAGCATTGAATATCGTGAGCGTAATGGACGCCCATCTGTTATGGATGACGATCAATTAAAGACGTCATTGAGAAAAATCCACATAAAACCACTCGAGAACTGACAAAAGAACTTCAAGTTAGCCAGAATACTGCCTGCAACTATTTACAGAAAATCAAAAAACTCGACAAAATGACACTGCACGATTTCAATGAAAATCAGAATATACGCAGGTATGAAATTTGCTCGTCGCTTCTTCTCCTTAACCAGACCGATCCATTTCTCGACCGTATTATAACTTGCGATGAAAAGTGGATTCTGTACAATAATAAAAAAACATTCATCGCGGTGGTTGGACCTAAATGAAGCTCCAAAAAACTTCCCTAAAGCCGAGCTCTTCAAAAAGAGGTTTATGGTGACTGTTTTATGGCGTACTGCTGGACTCATCCTCTATAATTTCTTAAAACCCGGAAAAACCATTGCTGCAGAAACATATTGCTATGAAATTGCCAAAATGAACGAAAAACTGCTACTCCTTCGCCCCAGACTGGTCAACAGAAGAGGACCAGTTATTCTTTATGACAATGCTCGACCACACGTTTCACTAATGAGGATCCAGAAGTTGAGACAATTTGGCTACGAAGTTCTTCCCCACGCAGCTTATTCCCCAGACCTTTCTCCTACCGACTACTGCTTTTTCAAGCACCTTGTTGGTTTCCAGCGAAAGAAGGAGTTCAAAAATCAAACCGATGCTGAATATGCGTTCAAAGATGTTCAGCTCCAGGACTCCAGATTTTTTATGTTACCGGAATAAACAAATTGTAACTCGTTGACAAAAATGTGTTGATTGTAATGGTATTTACTTTGATGAATAAAATTTCCGCATTGTTGAAATATATTGTGATGAATTTCATTTTTACTTTTTACTCAGCCTGATAGTATAGCTTCAAGCTAACCAATACCTTGTGAATTAATTTGATGAACGCCGTGTGTGTGTGTGTGGGGGGATTTCTTTGCGTTTGGCTTGGTCTCCATAACCGCTGGTTTGTTTATGTACCCGTAACTTAGCTGTTCGACAGATTTAAGTACCAGACTTAAAAAATAAGTACTGAGGTCGATTTATTCAATTAAATCCGTCATGTCGGTGCCCCAACTTGACCACAGAATAACGACTGAAAGAAGTAAAAGATAAAGAAATAGTCTGTTTTTATTTTTTGTGTGGAATATTATGATAAAGGATTGTGGAGGATTATAGATTTGCCGGAAAAGGCTGCGATGGTAAAAGATCGAAGATCATTGCTTTAAAGATATCTTGTTAATAAACACCGTTTCTAGAAATCAAAAACTATGTATGAGTCTACAGTGACGCAGGAACGAAATTTGCTTAAGGGGTGCAAACTTAAGCCCAAATGTTTTACAAACAAGGCCGATTTTTTTCAATCTTCATGTCAAAACATGATATGATATATGAAAAAGTAATGCTTCAAATTATTTAAAACAATTTTCTAGACTCACTCGTTTTGGCGATGAAGTTTTCCAGGAGGATGACCAAAGTGTTTTCATTACAAAGTTTTTATGTGCATGCACAGTGTGTCAGACTGTGTTGCGTCGTTGTGGTACTGAGTCAGGTTTCAAACAACTCATCCTGTTTCTCGGTACAGGAGGCTCCCCCTTTCAAATAATATTCCACCGTCCATCTTTCACCATCGAACTCAACACAGACGTCTTCGTCTTCAATTGTGCCTATGGAGACCCCTTTCTTTGCCGAAAATCTGCCACTCCTACAGCCTTCTTCCTCCGCTCCACGCACATGGAACGCAGCGCACCGGTCATTAAGTTCTACTCATGCCCCACCAACCATCTCACCGCTGAATCGTGTGGTCACGTCCACTCCGACCACAACGTCGACGCCATCCACCACCTTATCAACTACAAACGACTGTATCTTCAACACAGATCCTTGTATCTCCAGTTTTACATCGCTGACGGACGTTGCTTCTCAAAGTTCTGTGGATTTCCCAGTCAAGGACACACTTGTTTTTGAGTCACATTATATTCTTTAATCCATGATAAAAGGTCAATGCAAAGTTTTATCACTGTAGGTAAACACTGACAGATGTTTCCATAGATTTTTAACAATGAAAGGAGGAACTTCTTTCTATTTATTCTCTTCACTGTATGCTTGCACTGCCAAAATTACAAAACTTTCGTAACAAATTCTCGGACGTATTTCCATAACTGGTAACGACGTGCCGAAAGAGCTTGTGGTTTAAAACCACGAAATAAAGTTGCTCTTACCTCGAGCTCTAATCGATAATAATAGTAGTAGTAATGGTAGTAGCAGTAGAATAGGAGGATAATAGTGACGATGGATCACTTGTGTTATTCTGAGGAGAATTTGACTGGTTTGATTGCAGAGAAGAGCTAGGGACTGTGTTGTTTAATAGATCATCAATTGTTCTAGTATTGTTCTTCCAATGCTGATCTTGTTGTTGTTGCTATTGTTTAGTTGTGGTAAGAGTAGCAGCAGTAAAACATGATGGAAATAATGATGACGGGCCAGTTATGATATTCAGAGGAAATGGGGAAGTGAACAGCTGAACTGTGAAGGGCTCTTTATTGTGAAGTTTAATTGGTCATCAGCAATTCTAGAATTGAAGAGTGACTTACAATGCTGGTCTTGTTGCTATGCTTTAGTTTTGGTAAGGGTAGTAGCAGTAGAACATGATGACAATGACGATGATGTGTCACCTGTGGTATTCTGAAGAAATGAGGAAGTGGACAGCTGAACAGTGAAGGGCTCTTGATTGTAGAATTTAATAGTTCATCATTTGTGCTAGCATTGAGGAGTGGCCATTTTTGTTTGTTTTTGTTATATATATATATATCTTAATATATAAATCTGAAATTGTGTGTTTGTGTGAAGCCTTTCTGAATGTTTATAGAAATCCACATTTTCCACTTTTTCGTAAAAATTTTTACATCAATGGAATTTTCTCGATCTGAACTTTCCAGTGCAGTAATTAGATTTTTTAAATTCCGTTTACTTTGTGTGATTTAAGGGAGATTTGGCTGTTGTTTCTAGCAACTTTTATATTTCATCCCTGCTACCTGGAACGCCATTCTTACACACGCGCTCAACATAAAAATATAGAGAGTAAGAGTAAAAGAGGGAGAGGGAGAGAGAGAGAAAGTGATACATATAATGTCATAGATTAAACTTTCATCTC
>NC_068987.1:25164195-25166890 GCF_001194135.2 Octopus bimaculoides | reverse complement strand
TATATATATCTATATATATTCTTTTATTCGTTTATTTGTTTCAGTTATTTGTCTGCGGCCATGCTGGAACACCGCCTTTTATCAAACAAATCGACCCCAGGACTTATTTTTTCTAAGCCTAGTACTTATTCTCTCGTTTTTTTTTTTGCCGAACCGCTAAGTTAGGTGACGTAAACACATCAACATCGGTTTCAAGCGACGGTGGGGGAGTACAAACACAGACACACAATCATATGTATATACATATACAACGGGCTTCTTTCAGTTTCCGTTTACCAAATCCACTCACAAGACTTTGCTCGGCCCGAGGCTATAGTAGAAGACATTTTACCAAGGTGCCACGCAGTGGGATTGAACTCGGGACCATGCGATTGGTAAGCAAACTACTTACCACACAGCCACTCCTGCGCCTATATGTGTTTATATATGTGTGTATATATGTATGTATGTACCTATGATTTTAATTTTATTGTTGAGGATTCTTTAGTTCAGTAATATATCTTTCTAGGGATTTGGAGTAGGGAGGTTCTTATTTATGTTAGTTCTTTGTTCTTCTTTTATGAAGAAACCTAACTTCAAGCAACTTTTTTACATACGGATTTTTAAACACCATTTCTTAAGCCTAGAGTGCAATATTGAATTTTGCCCCTCCACAAAATGTTCGTGATTGTTAGTACACTCCCTGCACCTCCTGTTCTTGGGTCCTTGTGAGTCTAACTACATATAAAAGGAGGGGAATTAACAGGCATTTTGTAAATAACAGAAAGGAACGAATCTGAAAAAAAAACAACAACTTTCGATGGACCAACGATGGACCTCTACAGGATCATTTAATCTTCTAGATATAGGGACCAAACTTGCTTCAAATTATGTCCCCTTACTCTCTTAAACAGGAAACGACATGACCACTACAATCACAGATGAACATGAAAACTACAATTACCGCCAAACCACTCCAAGCCGTCCTAGAAAAAGAAAACTGGCATTTTTTTGGTTACGAGGCCGAAGGTTCCAATTGATCCGATCAACGTAACAGCCTGCGCGTTAAATCAACATACAAGTGGCTGAGCACTCCACAAACACGTGTGCTCTTAAGATAGTTCTTGGGATGATTCAGCATAACATAGAACATGACAAGGCTGGACCTTTGAAATACAGGTACTACTCATTTTTGCCAGCTGAGTGGATCGGAGTAAATGTGAAATAAAGTGTCTCTGCTAGGAATCGAACTCACGACCTTACGATCGTGAGTCGAATAACTTAACCACTAAGCCACGCGCCTTCAGTTGAAAAAGAAAACGCTATGAACAATGCTTTCATATATATACACAAAACAGCAGGATTTGCGGCGGCTGGAAGATACGTGATCAAATGGTTATCAGATATGGGTGCAAGCATGGCTGTGTTATTAAGAAGTTTGCTTCGCAATAATATGGTTTCAGATTCGATCGAACTGGAAAATTATATTGAACTATAAACTCGGGTTAATCAAGCTCTTGTGAATGGAATTTTGTAGACGGAAACCGTAGAAGCATAACAAAGGGATCACTTTTGTTTTAGATTGACATTATTCCTTACCCTCTTCTTTTAAGTCAAAAGAGTTCACTTTGTTGTAAGAATTCGGTCTAGGTTTCTAATTTGACAATAAGTATTGTAATTGCTCTTACTAGTCTTTGGTTATTTATTCATTGAAATAATAAAAGAGTGTCTAGAGATCTCCATCGGTCAGTGTCGACCATGTATCTATATTCGTATACACATACCTAGGTGAGATTTGTGCCTGTGTGTATATGTGTGTGCGCCGATGTTGTCCGAGGGAAAGGTCACCGCTTTATAGCCGACATAACTTGGCACACGTTTCGTTGCAAGAATTACTGTTCGAATGAAGCAAAGGGCCATGACAGACGCTGCAAGTTATCTCGTCCAGCACTCTAACAGTTCCGCCAATACATTACCCGACACCACCACCACCAACACCACTACCACCAACAAACAATGAAACCAAAAACGACATATTTCACAAACCAACCAGGAAATATTATTATGAAATACTTTTCCGTAATCAGCCATCAAAATTCTCACAATGTAAACACAGATAACCATTCCTCTGCACACCATAGACACCTTTCACCCAATACCATAAACATGGCAGCTTTCCAAAACCAAAACACACCAGAGAAGCACTTCAAAACAAATTACAAACCACTCAACACAGTGACAAATGCATGCATAACAAAATACCTAAAATTCTATCGAATCATTAACATTCATAGAAATCTTTATTCATATCAATACAGACGGTATCTCTAAACTATGGAAAATAGTTACGCAATAAACTTTGGTTTCAAATTTTGGCCCAAGGCCAGTAATTTCGTGGGAAGGAGTAAGTCGATTACATCGGTCTCAGTACTCAACCTCGAAACGATGAAAGGCAAAGTCGACCTCGGCGGAATTAGAACTCAGAACATAAAGACTGACGAAATGCCGCTAAGCATTTTGCCCGGCGTGCTAATGATTCTGACGGCTCGCCGCTTTGGTTATACAATAAATATTATATAGGTCCAGAGATGGTTGTATGGTAAAGTAGTTCGCTTTGTTTCTATATGATTCTGGTTTCGATTCCTCATTCAGTGAGCTCTACGTTGGACAATTTTTTTTTCTTTTTTTTCTTTTTTTTTTTTTTTTTTTTTTTTTT
>NC_068987.1:25158828-25164185 GCF_001194135.2 Octopus bimaculoides | reverse complement strand
CTCTAGCCTAGAGTTCACCAATACCTTGTATTCCGAAACCAAGTAGAAATCGAAGTCCGTTGTGTGTGTGTGTGTGCGTGTGTGTGTGTGCGTGTGTGTGTGTGTGTGTGTGTGTGTGTGTGTGCGTGTGTATGCGCGCGCGTTTCTGTGAATGTATACATGCACATCCATGTATGTATGTATACATATATGAAAGTGTGTGTGTGTGTGACAGAGAGAGAGAGAGAGAGATGTTTGCGTTTATGCTTAACAGTGTAAACCGATATAGAGTTATAACACTGTGTCAAATAGTGATCGGTGGAATAAACGTCCGTGTAGAATAAGTACTGGAGTCAATGTGATCATCTAAAGCCCTTCAATGCAATGCTCCAGCATGATCGCAGTCCAATGACTAAGACAACAAGATAGTAAAAATATAAAAGAAGTATTAAAACCACATTAAATCGTTATTGTATAGACCCGTTCCTTTAAAATAAGTCTACTTATTATCTTACTATCTTACTATCAGCGTAGGAGTGGCTCTGTGGTAAGTAGCTTGCTTACCAACCACATGGTTCTGGGTTCAGTCCCACTGCGTGGCACTTTGGGCAAGTGTCTTCTACTATAGCTTCGGGCCGACCAAAGCCTTGTGAGTGGATTTGGTAGACGGAAACTGAAAGAAGCCCATCGTATATATATATATATATATATATGTATCTGTGTTTGTGTGTCTGCGTTTGTCCTCCCACCATCGCTTGACAACCGATGCTGGTGTGTTTACGTCCCTGTAACTTACCGGTTCGGCAAAAGAGACCGATAGAATAAGTACTAAGCTTACAAAGAATAAGTCCTGGGGTCGATTTGTTCGACTAAAGGCGGTGCTCCAGCATGGCCACAGTCAAATGACTGAAACAAGTAAAAGAGAATAAAGCCATAGATTTATTTGAAATATAATTAAATGTGGTCACGACTTGAACACGTTTGACTATATGTCTGCTAGGCAGATCTCTTATACACAAAATAAAAATTTTGAGATATATAGTTAACCTGAAATTTTTGGGGGAGGGGAAATTTGTTGGGGAGGGGATTACATAGAAACCAGTACTCGACTGGTACTTTTTTTTTTATCTATCCGGAAAAGACGAAAAGCAAAGTTGGCCTCGGTGGAATTTGCTCACCGTATTAATAATAATAATCCTTTCCACTATAGGTAGAAGGCCTGAAATTTGAGGGGAGGGGATACATCGGCTACATTGACCCCATTGCTCTACTGATACTTATTTCATCGACTCCTAAAGGAGGAAAGGCAAAGTCGACCTCGGCGAAATTTGAACTTAAAAAGTAGCGATGGGCGAAATACCGCTAAAGCTCACCGACAAATAATAAAAATCCTTTCGACTAAAAGCACAAGGCTTGAAATTTGTGGGGAGAGGACTAATTGATAACATCGATTCCAGTGTTTCACTGGTGCTTAATTTATCGACCCCCGAAAGGATAAGACGCAAAATCGACGTCGGCGGAATTTGAACTCAGAACGTAGTTACGAGCGGAATACCGCAAAGCACTTCGTCTAGCGTGCTAATGATTCTGCCAGCTCGCCGCAACGTAGTAACAGGGTTTGAAAAAGAAACTTAACGACAGTGCTAATCTCTTAGTAACATTAGAGAGAATTAACTGTTACTTTTTATCTTTTGTTTGTCATTAAACTGCGACCATACTGGGGCACTGCCTTGAGGAATTGTTAGACGATTCTACCGCCCTCAGTACTCATTTTTTTAAAGTGTGTTTGTGTGTGTGTGTGTGTGTGTGAGTGTGTATATAAATATATAAAATGGCTTTCTTTTCGTTTCCGTCTACCAGATCCACTTACAAAGCTTTGGTCGAACGGCCTGAGGCAATAGTAGAAGACACTTGTCCAAGGTGCCTCGCAATGGGACTGAACCCCGAACCATGTGGTTGAGAAACAAGCTTCTTACCATGCAGCCACGTAAAACTAATTAAACTCAGCTAGACCAACATCACACCAACGCACACGCCTTTACATATAACACCTCAGTATCACTCACACAGTACATAGGATACATAATGATGACTGAAATAAAAGTATTGTCAACACAATAGGAATCTAATTCACAGATAAATTATTTGGATCATAAATAAAGCCATTCCTATCAGTTTCTCTCAAAACCTCAAAGACTACTAATTATCCAAAACTGGCTTTCTGGGGTTTAATTTCTAACCATTGTTGTAAAACAAATAAAACTGTTACGATGACGAGGATTCCAGTTCATCCGATCAACGAAACTGCCGGTTTGTGAAATTAATAAAATAAACCTGCATGGGGCTGAGTATTCCACAGACACGCGCACTCTTAACGTAGTTCTCAGGGGGATTCAGCGGGACACAGAATGTAACAAGGCTGAGCCTTTGAAATAAAGGTACTACTCAATTTTTGGCAGCTGGGTGGACTGGCGCAACAGAAAATAAAATGTCTTGCTAAAGGACACAACCTGCCACCGGGAATCGAACTCACGACTTTGAGATCGTGAGCCGCATACCCTAACCACTAAGCCATGCGCCTTCGCTGTTGCTGAAGCTCCTATATAACTGACAACCTTAAAGTGAAAGAAAACTTCGAGCAACGCACAGCTAGTAATTTCTCTTGTTTCCCAAATTGCAGCCGGGTTTTATGATTCCTCGTCAAAAGCACCTCTACGTGTACTCCCCAACCATGATGGCTCTGTAAGCACCATCAGTAACAGCAGCCTATAACAGCAACACCAGCAGCAATAGCAACAGCAACAACAACAACAACAACAACAACAACAACAACAACAATAGCAGCAAACACAGCATCAACAGCAACAACAGAAGCAGAAACCACCACCACTACAGTAGCAGCAACAATGCCAAAAGACAACAGTTGCAGCATTCGCAGCAACAGTAACATCAACAATAACAACAACAAGAACAAAATCAATCAAGCGTCAATGAGAGCGCTCCTACGTGGTCGCTCACACTGCTAGATATAGCAACCTAATTTCCCTCAAAGCTCACTCTAGCGTAAGGTAATCTTAGTATCTGAAAAAAATGAACATCATACAGGGTGTCCACAAAGTCTGGGTACATGGGGATTAACACATACTTTAAGAAATTATTATTTCTTATATTTAATTGTTTATGTTATGATTTTATTTACTCCATGTACCCAGACTTTGTGGACACCCTGTAGAATGCTCCGGTAGGGATACCTTTTCTTATAGGTCTGCCTCATTATTGCTCACCTATGGTTAAACAACAAACATTATTATTGTAAAAGTTGTCACAAACACTTGTATTCTCTCCCTCTAAATTTTGAGTTCGAATTCCGCCAGGAGCTGACTTTGGCTTCCATCGCAGTAAAGAAACCAACATATGTAACACAGTTATGTATTTATTGAATTAGGTCAATGGAGGGGACTATATCTACCCGCTCAGAAAATATGCTTTATGTCCAGTTATAGAGATTCAGTAATAAAGAGGTGCAGATGAATCTCGGTCCGTTTCGAGGATGAGTATGCGGTTGTTCGATCAATTGAACTAATTAATCATTGAATTAGCGTGTGAAGCGGATGACTATTGCCATTGTGCTTTCTTTACTTGCTCCAGTCATTAGATTGCGGCCATGATACGGCACCGCCTTGAAGGGTTTAGTCGAACAGATTAACTACAGTACTTATTTTTTTAGTCTGATTTATATTCCATCTGCTCCTTTTTCCGAGCTGCTATGTTAAACCGACATAAACAAACTATCACCGGTTGTAAAGCGATAGAGGGACAAACTCAAAGACACATACACATATACGACGGACTTCCACACAGTTTCCGTCTAAGATATTTACTTATAAGGCATTGGTCCGGCCGAGATTATAGTAGAAGACATTTACTCAAAGTACTGCGAATTGAAACTGAACTCGAAACATCATGGTTGCAAAATAAGCTTCTTAACCATACACCCAAGTCTTCACCTATAAAACCATAACTGCGCCTATACCCAGGATTTCTCACATACAAATAGTATGACACAGTAAGTAACAAGCCTGAATTTTTTGAGTTGCTGTTAAAACCTATATGAAGGGCTTCCACACAGATACCGTCTACCCATTTTCACTTACAAGGCTTGGGTTGATCTGAGGCTACGGTAAAAGACACTTAGCCAAAATGTCACACAGCGGGATCAAACTCGAGATCTTTTGATTATAAAGCGAACTTAGCCATTTAACCATGTTCTATTTATGATTTATGTAGAGTCACTAATGATATCTATTTTAAACACAAGGCAAGTAATTTCAGGAGAGGATATCAGTTGATTACATCGATGCTAGTAGTTGACTGGTAAATTATTTTTTATCGACCTCGAAAGGACGAAAACCAAAGTTTATCACGTAGAGTTTCGAACACTAAACATAAGGGTCTGACCAAATTCTGTCATACGTTTTGTCCAACGCACTAACAATTCTGTCGATCCACTTCTTTTATATTATAATCAATAATTACTACTATAACACGAGCAGCCACGAGATAGATAGATAGATAGATAGACAGATAGATAGATAGATAGATAGATAGATAGATAGATAGATAGATATCTTTTTATTATAGCCACACAAGGCTAAATACAGAAAGATAGATAGAATGTGGGCAGCAGAAGGAATGGAGAGAAGGGAAGAGAGAGAAGAAGAAAGAGAGAGAAGAAGAAAGAGAGAGAAGAAGAAAGAGAGAGAAGAAGAAAGAGAGAGAAGAAGAAAGAGAGAGAAGAAGAAAGAGAGAGAAGAAGAAAGAGAGAGAAAGCGGGTGGAGAAAGAGAGAAGCCGTGAATCCGTGAAACTGAAAAATCAAAAAGCTGGCGTCACTGAAATCAACTTTAAAATATCGAATGTGACCTTTGTTACGGAGACGTTAGCAAAAGACGTTTCGGTGACATACTGCCATCTAGTTAGAGGTCACACAGCAATGAAAATATATGTATACTTATGTGTGTGTATGTGTACATACACTTACGCGTGTGCATGCGTGTGAGTATGTGTGTGTGTGCATACATGTGTGTATGCATGTGTATGTATACATACATACATACACACACACATATATATATATATGTATGTATATATATGTAAATATATATATGTATACATACATATACATGCAACACACACACACATGTATATATCATGTTTGTATTTATATATACGTGTGTGTACATATATATATATACATGTGTGTGTATATATGAGAAAGAGGGAAAAAGAGAGAAAGAGATCTCTGTGTGTTTGTGTATGCGTGTACGTGTGTGTGTGTGTGTGTGTGTGTGTGTGTGTGTGTGTGTGTGTGTGTGTGTG
>NC_068987.1:25157578-25158803 GCF_001194135.2 Octopus bimaculoides | reverse complement strand
TTTTTTTTTTTTTTTTTTATGTACTGCACGTATAACTACGAAAATCTGTCTTTTACGAACAATACGGTTATATTTATTTATATAACAAGCCCAATGCAGAATTCCACAAAATTCTGAGCCTCTTCAGAACGTAATTTAATATTCCATGTGATTTTCTTTCTTTGGCGCAAAGTTAGCGCCAGACAACGGACTGGTAATAAATCGATAATTATCTCTGCAGGAATCAGGCATCTCTACGTTGAACACTGCAACTACCCTTGTGGAGCGTGGTCGCTCGATCTTCTTCCACAAATAGCTGCGAAATCTTCCTCAAAGCACTGCCTTGTTGTATTAAAGTAGAAAAGGAAGCTTTAGATAAATGTAGTCCTTGTACTAGTCCTAGATAAACAATGTCGAGAAAACAGACAGGGTAGTCATGATTGGAGAGCCTGTGATCATAAGTATTTTTTAGTCAGGAATGATCTGGTGCTATAAGATTTATTGAAGGTAACTCTCTACATGGTCGTTCGATTTGCTAGAAAGAGGAGGTATATTTTTAGATCATCAATTGTGTTAAGGAAAATACACATTTTTAAAAGTGCACTGTTAGATCTTGATACCCTACGCAGGGAAAATATGGGATGGTCACGGTTGGAGAGACTGTCATCATAGATTTGATTGATCGAGGCTAACCTGAAGACACACTGCAGTAAGGATTTAAAAAAAACAGTGAGAATAAAAAAAAAAGAAGAACAGTGCCTCGAAGCGATGGATCGTTTTGCAAGAAGTATCAGTCAATTTCCCCTCATAACACATTCTACAGGCTTAAAAGGGGGTAGAAAGGGGAGTCCATATTGAATATTGTGAGTCCAGATATGATATATTAGATGTAACGATTGGATGGTCAGGGCTGGAGAGGTTTATTTATCATAAAAGTCTACACAATCATATATATACAAACACACACACACACACGCACACACACAGACAACATATCTCTATACATGTATTTATGTATGTATATATATGTGTGTGTGTATACACACACACACACACATATATGTGTATATATATATACACATATACATATATATATATATATATATAATATATATATATATATGCATATATGTATGTACATGTATACATTTACGTACATATATGACTGGCATATATGTATATGTATATATATATATGTATATATATATATATATATATATATATATATATATATATATATATATAT
>NC_068987.1:25151744-25157476 GCF_001194135.2 Octopus bimaculoides | reverse complement strand
GCGTGTGTGTGTGTGTGTGTGTGTGTTATATTTCTCATGCCCCACTATTTACGTTATAAACGGTGTACACAGAATACTCGGAAAGATTTCAGCGCCTTTGCGCAACTAATGTAATACATAAATAAATAAACAAACAAATAAGCAAACAAACAAATGAATAAATAAATAAATAAATAAATTGCGAGTGATAACGTCTGCAAGTGTTTTCTACAGAAATCCTAAGACTGTCAGTTGGTTCCTCTTTGTTTTTAAACCGTTGTCTGGTTCTTTTACACTCAATGTGGACAACATAACGGAATATTGAATTTCACAATAAAAATAACTAGAACGGTTTATTTCTGTTGTATATGTATGTATGTATGTATGTATGTATCCCTTTATGTATGTGTGCGTCTGTTTGTAAATGTGTGTTTGTTTGTGTATGTGTGAGTCTGTGTGTGTGTGTGTGTGTGTGTGTGTGTGTGTGTGTGTGTGTGTGTGTGTGTGTGTGTGTGTGTGCACGCATGTGAGTGTGATTGTGCGTGGGTGTGTGGAATTGCTTCTGCGTGTTGAAGACTTCGAATGTTGCGGTAGGTTCTAATGGAAGAATGTTTTGACACACGCATACACACACACACACATATAACAAACATACATATATGAAAAGTGTGTGTGTGTGTGTCTGTGTGTGTGTGTGTGGTCTGTGTATGCATTATATGTGTATATATGTATATACGACGTACGTATATATATGTATGTATGCATGTATATATAAACGTACGTTGGATGAGTATACACGTACTTGTTTAAATGTGTGTGTGTATGTTATTCATATTATATACGTACACATTCTTTTGATTATTAATAGCCTAAACCTTATACATACATGCATACGTATATATGTATGTGTGAATCTATATATAGACTCACAGACATATATATATATATATATATATATTCGCACGTATATGTGTATATGTTTATGTGCATCTGTACTACAGTATTGAATATTCGCACATGCGTGTAAGTAATTGTATGAGTAACTGTTTATGTCATCACTGTGTTTACATTTGGGTATATGTTCATTTGCAAAGCGTAGACACACATTATACAATGTATATCAATAACTAGCAATCTACATATCGATCGATTGATCGATAAATCAATTTATCAATCTATTGCATCTATATATAAAATTGTGCGTATCTGTGTGTCTATTTGAATGTTTGTATATATATATATACACACACACACATATATGTATCTATATGAATGTATATAAGAATGTATATGTGTGTGTGTGTGTGTGTGTGTGTGTGTGTGTGTGTGTGTGTGTGTGTGTGTGTGTGTGTGTGTGTGTGTACGTATGAATAGTGTAAACAATGGCACATAAGAAAATGAATCGTAAGATGTATATCAAAACGCAAACGTATATTTATTTATATCTGCCTTTATGCATGTTTGTGTGTGTGTGTGTGTGTTGTGTGTGTGTGTGTGTGTGTGTGTGTGTGTGTGTGTGTGTGTGTGTTGATAGCTTTCTACGACCCACTGTTTACATTGCGCTTTGCATTTCATGTGTATATATGTATATATACATAAATTTTCGTAAACAGCTCCACGGGAATACACACACAAACACACACACACACACACACACACACACACACATACAAACACTTACATACACATATACGCAGACACATACATAATTAACATCAAGAGAACATACATGCATAGACGTACACATATACATGCAAGATAGCTAGAAACAGATAGATAGATAGATAGATAGATAGATAGATAGATAGATAGATAGATAGATAGATAGATAGATAGATAGATAGATAGATAGATAGATAGATAGATAGATAGATAGATAGATAGATAGATATGTGTATGTATGTATGTATAATCATATATTTGTTATATATCTACTGATATTCACACATACACTCGAACTAACATACATACATGCATACATAGATTTATGCGTGTGTAACGTTTTCTTTTTTTTGCAGTATCTTGTCATATTTACAGGATATTAATGAAAGCAATATGAAATAAATATAGCTTTCCATTTTTCAGAAGATTTGCTAATTTCTGGAACGCACATGGCTGCTATTTCCAGCAACACCAGCGACTATGTAGAAACATCCTTGTTGATGTGTGTGTGTGTGTGTGTGTGTGTGTGTGTGTGTGTGTGTGTGTGTGTGTGTGTGTGTGTGTGTGTGTGTGTGTGTGTGAGCCATGTGTACAAAAGTAGGTTTTGAAAACATCGTCATGTTTAAGGGGAAATGAGAAAATGGAAGCATATATATAGTTTTACCTTCTGTGTTTTCTTCGTTGTTCGACATTTCAGCTATATATGATAGAAATTATTGACGTGCTGTGATAGATTGCCAAACAGGATAACTGGACTGACAGATAGATAAATAGATATATAGACAGATAGATAGATAGATATATAGACAGATAGATAGATAGATAGATAGATAGATAGATAGATAGATAGATAGATGGATAGATAGATAGATAGATAGATAGGCAGACAGACAGATAAATGTTTGTCTTATCCTTCTAAAATTTCTATCATACACTTATGTAAACACAGTGGTATACACACGGACACAAATGCGCGCGCGCGAACATACACACACATGAACATACGTACACTCACATACACATACATCCCCCCCCCTACGCACACACTCGTGTGTGTGTGCGAGTGTTTATGTATGTTTGTGCTTGATTGTGCGCAACCCATCTCTTGCACCTTTACCTATCGATAAGCCCAATGATTGGTTAATCATATGGATGGCCCAGCCAATCAAAACCTAGAGTTAGGCGCAGAAGAAGGTTAATGGAGCAAAAGTTGAATCTCTGTTGTGGGACCTAAACATACATACATACATACATACATACACACATACATACAAACATACATACATACATATAGATATATACATTTATACATAGATGTACATGCATTTACATACGAGGATACACACAGATACACATACACACAGACACACACACGCATATTTACATACACATGTAAGTGCGTGTATTTTTGTAGCTCATGTGTTTATATAGGTATATGTGCGTATGAGCACGCGCGTGTCTATATGTGTATCTATATATATTTACATCATACATACGACTTTCTCTGCGACGCACCCCCTTCATCAAATTTCGATTGGAGATCATCATATTTTTAACGTCTTTCAAAATTGTCTGTCCCTCCAGCAGTATTAATACTACCAGAGAATGTATGGGCTCTTTTGATCGACACTGTATCACACTTTCTCCCTACGTTATCCACAAAACCACCACACCAAATAGAGTGCAGATCTAAGCACTTCTTCCATGCAGTTAGCACTTGCTGCAGGTTTGTTCTATGATACCAGTTTTTATCTTGAAGAGCATTTAGATTTTTCTCTACAAACGGAACATTTCATAAAGTAATCATCAGAATAAATCAAATGCCACGCAAAAACAGCTAATCTAACAAACTAATTAATTGCCCAAGTCATAGAACAATATAAATACATATAATACATATGAATACATATAATAAATTCATCAAAAACTACAGTATTTGAATAGGCAAAGCATACATAAAGTGTGATTCAGATATTAAACGCATGCAAAATATATAGATAGATAATAGAATAAATGAATATATGAAATATATCTAAAAACAAACTACAAAATGTATAATGTCAAATCATAGATTAACACAAAATGATGTTTTACAAAAACACTAGAATTAACAACTTTTCAATTAATAACAAACCACAAACTTGTAAACATGCAAAAAAGCTCCTAATGATTAATGAGGTTTATTAATCTGACTTGCAAACGTCAAAGTTGTAAGCGTCATGACTTCAATGAGTTCAAATTCAGCCAAGGTCGACTTTGCCTTTCATCCTTTCGGAGTCGATAAGTTAAGTACCAGCTGTGTACTGGGTCGATCTAATCGACTGGCCTCCTCCCCCCCCCCCGCCAAATTTCGGGCCTTGTGACTAGAGGAGAAAAGAATATAATTTTAAATGTCTTTAACTTTAGTTCATTCTGGCAATAAGTTTAAATTACCTCTCTTATATAATTGTGATGTCTCAACATCAATACTACAGCCTCACCTGTCGCTACCTCTAGAACCACAATCACTGTAACTATTACAAACATTATCCCGGCTAACACTACCGCAACTAGTATCACCAATCTCCAGCATCTTAATAACCATTACTACTTCAATACCAACCACTGATATCAATTTATATCTTCATCATCACAATCACAACCATCTCCACCACAGCACTCAACCATCACCACGATCGTTTCACACCCTAAGTCTGTCTGTCTGTCTGTCTGTATGTATGTATGTATGACTACGTGTATCATTTTTACTATCTGTGTATGCGTATAAACACACGAGCGCACGCATGCACACATACATACATACATACATACATACATACATACATACATAAGTAATCTGGGACAGAGAGGAGAAACTCTGTACAGTAGTAGAAATCAGCTGTCCTGCGGATGTTAACATCCCACTAAAGATTAGAGAAAAAGAGAACAACTACGCCGAGCTACTGAGAAATTTGCAGATACTCCACCCAGACTACAAGTTCAGATTCATACCCGTGATTGTTGGGGCATTGGGATATGTAACAAACTGCCTCAACAAAAACCTGGAAAAATTAGGGTTCTCAAAACCTGAAAGAAAAAGGCTGATTAGAAGACTACAGATTCAAGCCATCAATGGAACTGTAAAGATATGTAAAACTTTCCAAAAATTTAGCACATAAATACATATGCATGCATCTAGACATAAAAACGCATCTATAAAACAAACATACAAATCTGCGCATACACTAACACCAAATACTGCACACACACATATGCACAAATACCTAGATGATGTTGATAAAAGTTCCAATGAAGGAGCCTTGAATCTATGTTAGAGTCCGGCTCTTTCTCTATGGACAAGAAATACAGAAATGAAACTGATTGATAACATACATACATACATACATACATACATACATACATAAAGGCGTGTGGCAGAGTGGTTTGGGCATTCGACTCACGATCGTAAGATTGTGAGTTCAATTCCTGGCGGCGTGTTGTGTCCTTGTGTAAGACACTTTATTTCACGTTGCTCCAGTCCACTCAGCTAGCAAAAATGAGTTGTACCTGTATTTCAAAGGGCCAGCCTCGTCACACTTTGTGTCACGCTGAATCTCCCTGAGAACTGCGTTAAGGGTACTCAGCCACTTGCACGTTAATTTCTTGAGCAAGCTGTTCCATTGATCATATCAGCCGGGACTTTCGTCGTCGTAACCGACGGAGTGCGCCTACATACGTACATACATACATACATACATACATACATACATACATACATACGCTATAACTCTTCGAAACGCCCTAACTCTTCGAAACGCTTGGTTTTAGAATGGTGGCAGCTGATGAAGGAAATGTTCTATGTGGCCTGTGTGTTTTCTGTGCTCTGTTTATGTTCTGTGTCTCATTTTGTCCACGTCTTTTTGCAACGTCCTGTACCTAGATATGCATCTATATATACATGTAGATGTAGGTATGTACATACATGTACGTATATATGCATATACTCATATATTATTTGTATTATATATATATATATATATATATATATGTACATACATGTACGTATATATGCATATACTCATATTATTTGTATTATATATATATATATATAT
>NC_068987.1:25142476-25150512 GCF_001194135.2 Octopus bimaculoides | reverse complement strand
CAATAGGCTCCAGAATTGTCAAAGACATGCTTCAGTTTTTTTATTAAAATTGAAAAAAAATCAATAAAATAATGATGAATGCACATGTACTTGTACACGATGGACACAAAATCAATAATAATAATTACGTGATATAATAAGATGGCAAATGTTTTGGTGCGTGACTTATGGCCCAGCCAGCATATAATGCACACACACACACACACACACACACATATATATATATATATATATGCATATATATATATATGCATTATATACATACACGCACACGCACGTGCGCGCACAAAACGTGAACTGCGTTGATAGTTACTATAATATGGTTCAGATTGCATACACCAGTCTAACCAGAGATATGAGTTACACCGCATCAAGAATAGGAGTAGAGTGTGGAACTACAAACACATCTGTCCTTTTGCCAATCTACCTGCCTACCTACCTACCTACCTACCTACCTACTTACATACATACACACATACATACATACATACATACATACATACATACATACATACATACATATCTATCTATTTATTTATCTCACTATCTATCCATCTATCTGTCTGTCTCTCTGTTCTTGTCTCGCAATTTATGTGTTTATCTAACCGTTCACCTATCTATTTTATCTGTGTCTCTATGTCTCTATGTCTCAGTGTCGCTGTCTTAACTAAATCTCTTGTGTCTATTTCAGCAACAATAGAATGACATGTGAACATAAGCGTACAACAATTGAGCAGCGAAAGGACATAACTCTGTCGGTAAACAATAAAACAAACGAGTACTTTAAGTCTTCAATCTCTCCAGTCATATCTGAAATGTCACCCAGTCAGTCAGTTAACTAACGGGCCCGCAGGAAGGTATGTAGGTAGATTTTGTGTACAAGGATATTATAGTTGGTATAAAGAGTAAGCTTACATAGGTATATGTGCGTATGAGCACGCGCATGTCTATATATGTATATGTATATATTTACATCATACATACGACTTACTCTGCGACGCACCCCCTTCATCAAATTTCGATTGGAGATCATCATATTTTTAACGTCTTTCAAAATTGTCTGTCCCTCCAGCAGTATTAATACTACCAGAGAATGTATGGGCTCTTTTGATCGACACTGTATCACACTTTCTCCCTACGTTATCCAAAAAACCACCACAGCAAATAGAGTGCAGATCTAATCACTCCTTCCATGCAGTTAGCACTTACTGCAGGTTTGTTCTATGATACCAGGTTTTATCCTGAAGAGCATTTAGATTTTCCTCTACAAACGGAACATTTCATAAAGTAATCATCAGTATAAATAAAATGCCACGCAAAAACAGCTAATCTAACAAACTAATTAATTGCCCAAATCATAGAACAATATAGACACATATAATAAATTCATCAAAAACCACAGTATTTGAATATGCAAAGCATACATAAAGTGTGATTCAGAGATTAAATGCATGCAAAATATATAGATATAGAATAAATGAATATATTATCAAATACATCTCAAAACAAACTACAAAATGTATTATGCCAAATTAAACATTAACACTAAATGATGTTTTACAAAAACACTAGAATTAACAACTTTTCTATCAATAACAAACCACAAACTTGTAAACATGCAAAAAAAACTTCTAATGATTAGAATGTGTATGCTTATATACATACATACATGCATAAATACATACATACATACATACATACATACATACATGAATACATACATACATACATACATACATACATACATACATACATACATGCATGTATATATACATATGATGATAGTAACATCGATAATCAAAGCAGTTTATCCCGGACCAATAACTGGATTACTGCCTCCCACTTTAAAGGATATGTGTTTGCAATCCAGGAACAGGAAATATCAACCAAGAACCTGACACACAAAAGCGATAAAGATGCAGGAAAAGCGGTAAAATGTGACAACCGATGCAGACTTAGCGGAGTTCACACTGAAGATATCATCCACGTCATAAGCAGTTGTCCAAAAATGTCATCAAGTTATTATCTACCGATAAGACATGATGTTGTAACTAGGACACTCTATAATGAAATCTGTCGGAAGGATAATCCCGAGGACAAAGAAATAAGAACCCACAATATGGCAGAAGCCATAGCCACTCATAATGAAAAGGAATACTGGTGGAATGTCCTAGTGTAGACCTCAATAAAATGTAAGCACAACAGACCTGATATAATGATTTAGGATAGAGAAGAGAAACTGCACAACCTTGCTTCCAAGCAAATGGTCGATCAAAACTAAATTATAAAGAGAAAAAGGAAACATACATACATACACACATACATAAATACACACTCAGACATACATACATACATACATACATACATACATACATCAAAGAGAACGAACACAAGAAACTGACACTGATTCTCCAAATCCAATCTGTTAGTGGCATAGTGAAGATTTGTAAGACATTGAACAAAAAAAGTGTCAACCTGAGATTCTTATGTGAATAAAAGCGCACACTTCGGTTTATGTATCGACAGTTCAACCAACACACGAATTCAACTACAACACTGGGAACTCTCCTAACTCAAAAAATCTTGTCGCTTTGTTAGCGACCGGCTTGAACTCTCTCAAGAAGAACTTAAATAAAACTCAAAGAAAAACCATACATACATACATATATACATACATATATGATTCGCTTTCTGGAAATACAATCGACTAGCGGTAAACAGAAAATATGTAAAACATTCCAGGGATACTTCATTTGAGATTCCAGGGCGGACATATGCAGATAGAATACACATATATGCACACACATACCCAATAATGAAGCACGCACACTTATGTACAGATACAACATACAGACCTATTACATGAGTACAAGCTTATTTGCATTCGGGTTGTGAGTGCATGCATATTACGTACACGCATAAATGTTTTTCTTTTGTTTGTTTGTGTTTTTCATCTTTCAGTCAGTACCCATGATTCACTACTGAAACTCCGAGATGGGTAGGATGGAGGGAGGAAAATATCCTCAAATCAGAAACTTAGCCCGAAAAATTGTAACAAAGTGGTTTCCTCTAAAGGTACCCAATGTGTCGGATGGTGAGATTAAAATAGGTGACGGGTTAAGTAGGCCATACCAAGATTTGAACTCAGAATGCAAAGAGCTAAAACAAATATTGCAAGCTATGCAGTCGGAAGTTCTCAAAGTTCCACCAATCCACCGCCTTGGACAAGTACTTCTTTTTATCGATTCCGAAAGGGTGTAAGGTAAAGTTGACGTCCGTGGTATTAGAACCAAGTGTACAGAGAGTCTGAACAAATACCACGAAGCATTCTATCCGATGCAGTAACGACTCTGCTAATATTTTTTTATATGGTTAATACCACGAAGCATTCTATCCGATGCAGTAACGACTCTGCTAATATTTTTTTATATGGTTAAATGTATATAACCGTATGTATGTATGCATGTGTGTGTGTGTGTATGTGTGTGTGTGTGTGTGTGTGTGCGCGTGTAGTAGAAAATAGTATAAACAAATAAACAACTAGTATCAGGTCAGATTATGACATTTATATATTTAAACATTGTCACAACATGAAGCTAGAATTGAATTGTTACAAGAGTTTAAATCACAAGTGCTCGATAAAAGATTAGTTGAAGAATGTTCATAAAGGTTATGGTATATACTGGTATTTTCCCTGAACAGCTATACGCTAAGTCCGAATTATGGGTATTAGGTGAAACTGGTTATAGTAAGCAAAAAATGCAAAGCTGGATAAGAAGAAAGGAAGAAAGATAAAGGTTTGCAAACAGTTCCCTACAGCTGTTTCATAAGAAGACGCGGTAATAGTGCATCTCCCTGAATGCGATCGACTGCCAACATTCTCGCACAGAGTTTTCCTCCGGTGATGGAACTGATGAAATCTGCATATCTATTCTTGAGGCAGTTGTAAGAAACTATCTGCACACCTTCTGCCTTCCTCCTTTCTTCTCACTCAGCTTTGGATTTTTTACCTATTATAACCAGGTTTTTCTCATACCAATTATTCGGACTTACCGTATTGCTGTTCCAGAAGATAATGCCATTATAAATATTATTCAACTACTCTTTTATCGCCTTCTTCTATCCTAAATTCCTGTAACATTCAATTCTACCCTCATGTTGTTGTGTCAATGTTTAAATGTACGCCATAATCTCACCTGATACAAGTTGTATACATGTCTATACTTTTATTCTATCATACACTTACCTGCTCTATTGAAATACGACCTATTTTAGGCAACAATAACATTTCTGCTTGTTTAGTTGCAGTTCAAGCTGGAGTTTAGGCAGCAAGTCAACCTGAACCCTAATTAAATGCACCTATCATGTCATCAAACATAGTATTATCTGAATTCGATGCATGTGCGTGTTATGTGCATGCCATGTGCGTGTCTGCTTGTATGTGTGTGTGTGTGTTTGTGTGTGTGTGTGTGTGTGTGTGTGTGTGTGTGTGTGTGTGTGTGTGTGTGTGTGTGTGTGTGTGTGTGTGTGTGTGTGTGTGTGTGTGTGTGTGTGTTTATTGTCTTCTAGCAACATAGCCTGATTATACGACTTTCATCTTACCAGAGTAGACTTTGCTGAAGAAACAAAAGTCGTAGTATCTGGCCATATCATGTGTTGTTCATCCGTCAGAACGACGAGGACCATCTGATCATTCTAGAGGGGGGTGGGGAGGTCATCATCGGTGAGTGCGGAGATGGCTGATAAGCGCAATCCGCGCTTGGAAAGATCTGCTGCAGTTGGGCCAGGGAATGGTAGCAGGTGCCGGGGGCTTCAGAGCATTGTTCTTTCTGTCCTGCCTGCGCTTCTCTGCAGCAGCTTTCCTGTCACTTTCATATTGGCGGGGCACCGTTGTGAACAGCGGCCCGCCACTTGGTCCTATCTAAAGTTGTCTGCTCCCATGATGACGGGTCAATGTTGAAGGCCTTTGGTGATACCTTTAGGCTGTCTTTAAACCGTTTCCTCTGGCCGCCATGGGAGCGCTTGCCATGCTGGAGCTCACCAAACAGAAGCTTCTTGGTTATTCTGTAGTCTGGCATGCGGGCTACATGACCAGCCCAGTGAAGCTGTGTTTTCATCAGGATGGTATAAATGCTTGGGAGCCGGCACGAGGGAGGACTTCTGTGCCTGGTATCCTTTCCTGCCAGCTTATGCCAAGTAGTTGACTCAGTCTGGTGGTGTGGAAGTGATTTAGGTTTTTGGTGTGGCGTTGGTAGACGGTCCACGACTCACATCCATAGAGTAGGGTAGTGAGTACGACAGCTTTGTAGACCTTGATCTTTGTCATGGAGGTGATGCCTCTTCTGTCCCATACATCCTTGTGGAGTCTGCCGAAGGCAGCACTCGCTTTGGCGAGTTTGGTGTTGATCTCATCGTCGATGACTACATTGCGGGAAAGGCCATATCATAAAAGCAAATAAACAGCAAGTATTCTTGTGCTACATTTATGTCCTTCTTAGTATGGATTACTATAATCATCTGATCGAAATCCATCTATTTATATATTCATGTATGTGTATGTATGCATGAGTACATGTACATACATACACACTCACACACATATGTGCATACCTACATATCGGTACGTAGATAGAAAGACAGACAGGCATACAGACAGACAGACAGGCAGACAGACAGACAGACAGACAGACAGAAAGACAGATAGATAGATAGATAGATAGATAAATAGATAGATAGATGTGTATAATTTTAATTGTGTATTAAGCTAGATGCTTTTGGCCAACCACGTGAGACAAATATAAACAAATGCCTGCTTTATGCACACACGCACACACACGCACACAGACACACACACACACACATACTACAACTTTATATGTATGCACCTATATATGAGTTCACCGATGTGCATATTTAACGCACATGTAAACGCACCCATTTGTACGTGTACACATGCAAAAACGTGTCCTAGTTTCATATTTATACGTCTGTGTGTGTGTGTGTGTGTTGTGTGTGTGTGTGTGTGTGTATGTGTGTGTGTGTGTGTGTGTGTGTGTGTGTGCGTGTATGCCTATATACGTACGTATACCCTTTAACTTAAACATCTTGAGTTTTACATGTGCATAAATATACACCTCTTTGTGTAATCACACACCAACATAACTTCATTTTTAAGCACACATATGCATATACAGTATGCGCTCTCTCTTTCTCTCTCTCTCACACACACACGAACGCACACACACACACACATGCACACATACTGAATGAGAGAGAGAGAGAGGGAGAGACAGACAGAGACAGATACAGACATAAAGATAGAGAAAGAGCGAAACACGAACTATTTACCTGACATATATTCACACACATACGTACACTCCCACATATGGATACACCTACTCACACGAACAGACAGACAATCATCAACGTTATGTGTTACAATGAATGATGACATTGTTATGATATAGAAACGACTCATTGTTCAACAGAACAGCGTGAAAAAGCCAGACGTTGACATGTTTAAAAGCAAAGTTATTTGAATTATATACACCTGTCACCCGATCCACTTATGAGCTGTTCCTCTGCCTACTTAAATCATTTTAGCGTGAAAGTAACTTCTCACTGATCTGAGTCGACGAAGTTGCTTTGATATTTCAATACTGATTTCTTGAGGAAGCGATTGGTCGGCAGACTCACTAGAACGTTGCACAAATTATTTTTTACAGTATAAGCTTTGATTTTTTTTTTTTTTTTACGGGTTAAACGAGTTCAAATCTTGCAGGGGCCAGCTTCGTCTTTCATATTTCCGGAGCCGATAACATGAAGAGCCTGTCAAGCCCTGGGATTGATTCTAATTTACTAGCCTCCTACTCAAAATTTCTGGTCTTGTGCCGTTATGAAAATTTTATTATGATTTCATATCTTACAGGAAAAAGGGAAAATCGTTTCTCTGTGTGATGTTGCAGTTGTTTGTTAGTTCTTCGTAAGTGTCCTGATCGATCAGAAGCATTCCAGCCGTAACCATCTCATCTTATTTTTCATATTTAGTGTATCTAGAACTACATTGTCTAATGCGATCTTTATTTTTAAAAGTATTAAGATATTAGGACGTGATATGATGTAAATTTTTGTATCCGATCTGGTAGGTCGGATGATCATGTGGCAGTTTCTTATTGGATCGCAATATTTATTTTTTACTGAGAGTTCATCTAAACAAATCTCAATATATTACTGGTTGTCATATTTTATTGACATTGGTTGGGCGAAGGTCAGATAAAAGATACTTTAAAATGACGTCAGATTTGAAGCGAATTAACGTAAAGGAGCGTAACTAAGCTCAAAATATTTAGACCAGTTAAGGCCCGTAACCAAGCAGCTCAAAGTGTTTAAACCGGTTGAGAGCCGTGGCTAAACAGCTCAAAGTATTTAGTCCGCTTAAGGACCATAGCTCAAAAGTTCAAAGCATCTTGTCTAGTTAAGGGTCGTACAAAAACAACACAGTTCATTTAGACCTGCTACAGGCCTTAGCTTAACAGCTCAAAGCATTTAGCTCGGTTAAGCGCCGTAGTTAAACAAAGCATTTTTTCAAGTTAAGAAGCGTAGCTTAGCAGCTTAAACTATTTAGACCGGTTAAACATCGTAGCTGAACAATGAATTGTTTCAGCATAGAAACTTCATAGAATAGACTCTATGGGAGAAAGTTCTGCGGCAATGGGAAGTAGTGGGAACATACAGGTTTCACCAGTTGGAAGTATGTAATTTCAAACATGCACTTGCGCTTGAAACGTTACTCTTTTACTCTTTACTCTTTTACTTGTTTCAGTCATTTGACTGCGGCCATACTAGAGCACCGCCTTTTAGTCGAGAAAATCGACCCCAGGACTTATTCTTTGTAAGCCTAGTACTTATTCTATCGATCTCTTTTGCCGAACCGCTAAGTTACGGGGACGTTTTAACACACCACCATCGGTTGTCAAGCGACGTTGGGGGGACAAACACAGACACACAAACATACACACACACATACTTATATATAT
>NC_068987.1:25140644-25142343 GCF_001194135.2 Octopus bimaculoides | reverse complement strand
GGCTTTGGTCGGCCCGAGGCTATAGTAGAAGACACTTGCCCAAGGTGCCACGCAGTGAGAATGAACCTGGAACCATGTGGTTGGTAAGCAAGTTACTTTCCACACAGCCACTCCTGTGGTCACTTCTTTTTGAAAGTATGGTGATAGAGAAATTCAGCAGCACCTCGAGTGACTCGGCAGACTTCTCCACTGCTTACCTATTCATCAGTTAGAACCTAGAAAAGGTGAACTAAACAAAGCTTCCTTAATTTTGAAACTGGCCAGCAGTTCCGTGGTAGACGATTGTAACATCCAGGAAATTTACGACATTCCAAGAAGCAGTCGCAGTTGGACACAAGTTGACTTCCACCATGTTTGTATGTATGCATATGAATGTATAAGTATATGTATGTACGTAGGTGTGTATATATGTTCATGTATGTATACATGCATGCATGAATATGTATGTGTTAGTAGCAAGTTTGTAAAGGGAAGCATTTTGTTTTAGTTCATTCTTTAAATCATTAGGTCTTTCACATTTTTATTGTCTCAGATAACGTGATCATTTGTAGTGTATAAATTTAGGCGTTGCATTCTCTCCCCAAAAACCCCAAGTTCAGCCAAGCTTTGCTCCAGGCAGATAGGTACCTATCCTATTGCTTCAATAGTAGAAAACTAAGGTATCACGCAGTGGGACTGAACCTAGAACCATGTAGTTCTTGCCACACAGCCACGCTTACACCTATATATGTATATATATATATATATGTGTGTGTGTGTGTGGAGAAAGAGAGAAAGGGGAGGGAGATGAGGGAAAGAGAGACAGTGTGTGTGTGTGTGTGTGTGTGTGTGTATTTTTTTTACCAAATTCCATTTCACAAAGTACTGGTCAGCAAAAGATAATGGTGGAAAAGACATGTTCAAGATAGCGCGTTTCGAAATTGAACCCGGAGCTATGTGTTGCGAAGCTACCTTTTCAATAAATACAATTATGTCTCAGTCATGTTTAGAGGAACACCAATGCATCTTCGAGACATATATTTGTTTTATTTTATTTAATTCTTTTTATGCAAAATTTGATTATACTCCAGTTTCTTTACACTAATGTTCGAAAATTTTGTAAAGATTATACATTTGGTGAAACAGAATTCTAAACAGAATTTCATTTGATTATTTTATTTTATTGTCGTCACCCAAATTAGTTTTTACAGGAAATAAAAACCGGTTTATAGACTGGTTTTGACAAAGAATTACCTTTTTCTTTGCTATGTCTATCCTACGTAATTCTATTAAAAGCATCATCCATAATAACTGTCAGACAAGCACAATAGAAAATAAATACAAGAGAAATTTAACAGAAATAGTAAAATAAACGCAGTAACTAATTATTCATAGAGTCCTCCTACATAGACTACAAAAAAACGATATTGACTACTTTGGGGAATCACTACTTTAAATATTCTGATTTCAGGTATTGAATGTCAAAATATTTTTCATCAAAATATGACGATAATGATATCAGTGTTCCGGTTTGTCAAATTTATATTTCGTGTTTTGATCATTTATTTTATTTTATTTTATTTTATTTTATTTTATTTTATTTTATTTTATTTTATTTTTTTCATTTTGTCATGAGAAGTTGGTATCGTAGTTAAGAAGTTGAAAGCCGTCTTTAGCAACATATTCTGTGTTCTAATGTGTGTGTGTGTGTGTGTGTGTG
>NC_068987.1:25138443-25140634 GCF_001194135.2 Octopus bimaculoides | reverse complement strand
TAATGTGTGTGTGTGTGTGTGTGTGTGTGTGTGTGGTGAAGGCGCATGGCTTAGTGGTTAAGGTGCTGCACTCACGATTGTGAGATCGTGGGTTCGATTCCCAGACCGGACGTTGTGTTGTGTTCTTGAGCAAAGTACTTCATTTCACGTTGCTCTGCGATCATTTCATCATCTGACATGTGGCACCCGTTGCACCTGTCCAGATAATGTCGATTTGGTGAAGGCAGTGAGCTTATGTGTACACAAACATTTGCTCACCATAAACAAATCCTCTGTGTAGTTGTTCGGTAAGAAATTGTCGAACCCTCATACGTCGTCCAACGACGGGAAAGTCCATCATATATATATATATGTTTATAAACAGAAATTTGACTGCTTATGAGTTAGCAGTTTTACTTTATGTTTGAAGACTTCTTCTACAGTCCCTAGAAATTCTTCGTTCAGTGATTCGGTACGCGTGGAGACATCTATGGACATCAATGATTAACTGATTAGGTCATAAGACTGAAATGCTTAAAGGTGTCGCCAGTAACTTGATAAAATAATTAAAATATTAGTAATTGACTACTATTTAAAGGGAAATTTGACAAGACAGTCAGTCGGCCGCTGACACTCGTTGACGCTGCATCGAAGAGGCCAGGGAACAGAAGAAAGAAGACATGCACTCAACACCAGAGCTGAAGACACCTCCGAAAGGAGGGGCCCCGCCACGTCAAAACGGTAGAGGAGTAGGGGCCGAAACCGGACGTGGTTCCTCCTGATGATGTTTTGAGCTAACTGGATCCTATAAAGGAGCTGTTGTGGTTGAAATTCATTCCTTCTTCACTCCGAAATTATTTCTAGTAAGCGGAATGTGACTTCAGCAATGCATTGTGGAGTATAGAGATGAGATCAAGATGAGTCTAGCAAGCTACTTTTATCATCCGCTGCATCCGTCTCCATCCCCAATCGTCTTGCCCTGGTCTTGCCACTGGATTAAAGATGGACACTGACAACAGAGTGGGATTAACGATGCGTAATTCTTCTTCACTTTAAAAGTCACCACAACTCATTAGTCATACTTCACTCTGGATGACCAGATGATCCTTGTCGACCCGTCTGCAAATTTATTGAAGTTTTTTGTCCTTTTTGGCTGTGCATTACATGCATGTTATTGTAAAATCGTTATATGGTCTACATCTCCCGGTGACCTACTTGATGCCGAACGCAGTTGTATGTTCTTTCATTGTCTAAGCGTAACCGGGGAGTTTTGTTGCCTTCTTTATATTTCTGAAAGAAGTTTAATTTTAAAAAAAACCAACAATTCGCTGGAAAAATCTTTATGACTATTATACCAACGATAATCGACACACCTATCTACACATATTTTAAGAAAATAGAGGTATTTAAATCCAAGCTTTTATGGGTTTAAATGAAAAACAAATAGCTTAGCGCTGATATTAAACACATTAAGAAATTAAAAGAAAACACTTCAACTTGTCTAATAAAAGCAGTAGAAGACTCTCTAAACTGGCATCGAATAATGAAATCCTCAATAATGCAGATCCCTACAGCAATAAGACACGAATAGCTTACACATTCAAAGACAATATACCGCAGACTCCGGGCAAGATACTGCAACATGGAATAATTAATTTTTCTGTTTTCCTTAAATGGATGAAAGTTTCATATATATATATATATCCCCGTTAAATACTGGAAAAAAATTCAATAGAAATAAGGTAATAAGTTTGCTTCCCAGCCTCATGAATTCGGTTTCAATCCCATTGCGTGACACTTGTATTTTGCTGTAGACTCGGAATGACACAAAGTTTCGTGAGTGGATTTGATAAACAGAAACTGAGAGAAGCTTGGTACATATATAAAAACACGCACACACATATATATATATATATAATATATATATATATATATAGAGAGAGAGGGAGAGAGAGAGAGAGGTGGAGAGAGATAAAAATATAGATATGTTTGTGTGTCGTTGTGTTTTTCCCCCGCCACCACTTTACAATTGGTGTTGGTTTGTTTATGCACCCGTATAAACAAACAAAAGAGACCAATAGAATAAGTACCAGGCTTTAAAAAAACATAGGGGTCGATTCGTTCAACTAAAACCCTTCAAGGCGATGCCCTGGCATGGCTGCAGTCCAATGACTGAAACAAGTAAAAAAACAAAAGATAAAGAACGGTCTCC
>NC_068987.1:25135040-25138031 GCF_001194135.2 Octopus bimaculoides | reverse complement strand
CTCTCTCTCTCTCTCTCTCTCTCTCTCTCTCTCTGTGTCTTACATTTCTTTTTACTTGTTTTCCTTTTCTTGCTTCACTTTCTTTTTGCGTGTTTTCTTTTTCAAATGTCATTCTTCTATTACATCTTTCAAATAACACCTTCCCTTCACAACATAAAGACGCTTGGCGCCATCTTAACACATATAGCACACTAATAACGTTTCTTAATTTTACAACATGGTGTACTACCCACAATGTCAATCAAACTGCAGCGATGAATGACAGTTTAGCAGAGTGTCTGTTTAATAAAAGAAAGGAGCTTATTCCGTTTCCCATGCTGAAATAAAAAAATAAATGCTATCTCTGTAAACTATCATATTGAATAGGATTATGTCCACATTCAAAATTGGGCAAAGGTTTAAGCTGGAACATATATTCACTTATACTTGTATTGGTCTCAATCACTCTTCTGTGGCCATGAATCGATACCATCAGTGAATGACGTCAGATATGTACACAAATAAGGAAACTCAGATTTGCCTTCATTACATAGCTTCATAGATGTAATACAATGATTACAAGCCTTTTCTATATCCAGCACCCGAGAAATGCTTGATTAGTTTTCACACACCTACTAAAGGAATATCACAAATAACTAATTTGATATTTAATTTAATTAAACCTTTACCTGTCCAAAGTATTTTTATAAATTTGTCCTGAACATCCATACTTGTTTTCAGACTTGTTAAGCCTTATTTCAAATGTTGTGAGTAATATATATTTTTCTTTACATAAGTTCCAAGTTATTCTGGTGGTTGAAAACAATATGCTTTAAAAATGACACATGAACGTCAAGAAAACATTTACGTTTTATCAAATGTGATACACAGGACGGGAGAAGGATTAAATCACATATAGTACTGAGGAGATGGAATTGTTGCGCACCATTTGAACTCCACGGAGTGTTCTCCTCCTCAATTTTCTGTCTTTTATTTACTCAATTCATGTGGTTTCCCATTCACCAGTTTTCTTTTTAACAACGAATTCTTCCTCTAGGCACGTTCTCTCTCCTATTTCAACAACCTTTTATTTTCCCCTCTAATTCCTTCCATCTCTCTTCCTTCAATCTACGATCCCACCCATGCATACAGATGCACTCAGACTTGCATTACTCGACTCTTCTATCTGCACACTCCCATACACATACTGTTGTGTCCACATTCGCTGACTAATGTATTCACCGATTCTGTGTCTATTTCCTTGTCTTTTTCTTTTTTAAGCATTATCGACATTTCTACCCAGCAATCTTCGCCCTCTTCTATTCAGAAACCACATACCCATCTACCCACTTCCTTCGGTTGTTATAACCATGATTCTCTGACAGCAACACGCAGGTTGTTTCTCTTACTTTCTTATTACCTCCCTTTTCTAACTCGATAAAGAGACTATGCTCGAAATGTTAATATTTTCTCTTCTTCCACAAGGCGTAATATATTTACTTCACATTTATCGTTACTTAAACTTATTAGATTCGATTATTTGTTGATGATTCAAACCCACAACATATTCCTTAGATTCTGGATTTCATACTACATATACATGCTCTCTGTCGGTTACAACGATGAGTGTTCCAGTTGATCCGTTCGACGGAACAACCTGCTCATGAAATTAACGTGCAAGTGGCTGAGCACTCTACAGACACGCGGGACACAGAATATTACAAGGCTGGCTCTTGGAAATACAGATACGGTATATTTTTGCCAGTAGAGCGGACTGCATCAGTGTGAAATAATGTGTCTTGCTCAAGAACACAACACGCCGTCGGGTATTGAACTCACGAGCCGAATACCCTAGCCATTAAGCCACGCGCCTTCACTACATATAGAATATTTTGATTATATGTCTATTCAATCAGGTATAACTTGAGATTAATCACCTACACTTAGGGAACCTATAAGAGGTCGTACGACTTGCTAAAAATAGCCGTAGAAGATACCTTGAAATTACACTTAACTAATAAGAAAAACAAAGACACATTAGATGATGTAATCCTAGATACATAATGTGTGAACAAAATACGAGTTGATCGCGAAACACCTTTGATTATACATCTATTCAACCAGGGCTCAGCTGTATAGTGGTGGTGGGGGAGTGGTGTTGGCATTTATGTCAACAAATATAGTAACGACTTCCTTAGTAATACTGATTGGTGTCCTACAACCATTGGTCGTTTTAATTCCACATCTGACCCTCAAATAACTCCAGTGAAGTCGACTCAGTTATCAGTAGAAAGAACATCTGTTTCCAGTCTAAGGAAAATTTTCTGTCTTTCTCCTAAAAGACTTAGAAAGCTATGAAAAAAGGACAGAAGCGACGTCTCTCTTACACTAACCAAACCATAAAGAAATAGAAAGCAATAAAGTGTATTGATATTTTCATGATAAACAAAGATAAACGTTAACAACTATATAAGCAGCAAGCGATCAACAGAACTAATAATAGGTTTAAGACGGATATCACTATCCAACATGTTGTCAGAGCGATTGTTATTGTTGTTGTTATTATTATTATTATCATTATTATTATTATTATTATCATTATTACTACTTCTACTAGTAGTGTTTCGTTTGTTTCTCCTTGACAACCCGAGTAAGCATCCTTTTGTAATAAATGATGATTCAGCAGTCTCATCTGATTATGACAGACAGAGATAGAGAGTGCACCATTGTTAGAAAGGGGGAGGGAAAGAAATATCGGTTGATACAGGTAGACAAATGAGAGGGTGGGGGTTAATTTGGGTATGAAGCTCAAGTTCACATACACACACATACACACACACACAAGCACACACAACACATACACAAACAGCCACCACACACACAACGCACACACATATATGTATGTTTATATATATATATACATGTATGTTTATATATATATATATATATATATATATATATGTATGTATATGTATGTATACACACACACACACACATACACACACACACACA
>NC_068987.1:25133774-25134748 GCF_001194135.2 Octopus bimaculoides | reverse complement strand
GAGGGAGGGAGAGAAAGAGAGAGGTTAAAGAGAAAGGTGGAAATAAGAACATAAATGCAACAATCTACTTCGAGACAGCATAGTAAAGTTGCAAATGTTGTAATTGTAGCTAAAAGTAGGCAGATCCATAATTCCATAAATTATGGAGGATCAACATATCGGAGAGAATACAAGGCTAAAAAAACCTCCTTCAAACTAAATTAGTAAAGGCTTGCATAAGAAACAAAAACTGTAAGGCAGAGCGTATCTGTTATCTTCTTTTTACGATTTGCTTCTGAGCTAGAAATGACCGGCCGAGATAAAATATTGAAAATCGTTCCAATCAGCAAATCAGTAAATGCATGCGTATACATGTATATGTATATATGCATGTATGTGCATATATGAACATATATGGAGACACGTGGCTTAGTGGTTAGGATGTTAGACTCATGATCATAAGATTGTGGTTTCGATTCCTGGACCGAGCGATGCGTTGTGTTTATGAGCAATACACTTCATTTCACGTTGCTGGATCGTTGCAATGCACAGTGTTACCTGCTCGGTAGTAAAGTAAGCGGTCATCAATCAGAAACGTTTAGCATACATAACACGCTCCGTCCGTCAGGACTTCCCACTCTCGCTTCTTTTGTACGTGCTGACTCTCGAGTCATTGCTGCGGACGTTGGAACAGTTGAGGGATATCCTATTAGAACTGGAATCCAGGAGTGTGTTGTCGGCGTACGCAGATGATGTCACTGTCTTGGTGTCGGACACGTCCGAAATGGTGACGGTCGAATCAATTCTATACGAATACGTGTCAGTGGTAGGGGCTAAGATCAACGCCTACAAGTCGGTAGGCTTGCGACTGGGCCCCTGGAGAGGCAGGTCGATGCCGTCGAACGGCGTCGTTGGACTCTTGACTGACAGACCAGTTAAACTACGAGATGTGCGCAGAGTAACGAAACCGTTCTACACGCACTCGTTCAATTTCC
>NC_068987.1:25132032-25133671 GCF_001194135.2 Octopus bimaculoides | reverse complement strand
AAAGACCGAGATTGGGCGCCTGGTACCTAGTGTATCATCAAGAGCACACAGCCCTCTACCAGTCGGGAAATGAGGTCGGTGGATGTTCCACTCGAGCAACATACAGAAGATTACTGGATGGGAGGTGAGGCGACATTCTTGAGGAGATTTGGGCGTTGGTGAAAACGAATTGCTATTTTGAAAGACTTTCTGGTCAGGGACTACAGTTGTTAGTTTCCAGAAGTGCTACTGAGGGGCGCTACCGGTTCAAGATAGACTCTGCAAGTACGGTTGTGCTGTCAGATAGACTTATCCGAGATGTGCGCAGAGTAACGAAACCGTTCTACACGCACTCGTTCAATTTCCGAGTATTGCTGACTTGTGGAATTTTGTCGAACAGTTATTGGTGCGAGTGGGACAGATTCGTCTGTCGGCCGAATGCACAGTAATGATTACCCCGTCACTCTCCTTTAATGGGGATAGTAAGGCCATTTTCCTTTGTCGAGTAGCGATTGCGAAAGTGGATGTCTGGTGGACGAGGCGAAAGTGGTTGTCTGGTGAAAGGCTGAGTACGGAGACTGTCCTCCTATGTAGATCTCTCATCGACTTTTTCAAGTTTTACTTAAAAGTGAAAGTGAAAATAGAGAGAGAATTGTGGTCATTGAGCAAATTTATTGAAAGGTGGGTGAAAGTTGTAAAAATGGCAAGAGTGGATGGTATCGTTCCAACTGAAGACCTATGAACTGGAGGAATGGAACTGGAGAGGGCACTCACCTTTAGTGTTCAGATAGATCTGGGATGATGGGTTTCCTCTATTGTCAGTAGAGGTCCTTCTGCATCAGAAGAACCATATCACTATTGCCCTTTTCTTTTTACTGTTGTATAGTATGTATACTTCTCTTCTTTGTTTATTGTATACCTATTATTTCATTATATATAATCTTCACGCTTTGTCTGTCTTTGCATTATCTTCAACAACAACAAAAGCAAGCTCAACAGCAACAACAACAATAATAATATTAGGTGCATGTTCCTAGATACCCCTGTGCACTTTTTTGCACACCCAAACATGTTTGTGGGAGATATATGCATATGTACTTATGTGCATACACGCATATATATTTTCATACATACAGACATACATGTGCAAATATAGAAACACATGCATCTGTATTCTCATACATACATACATGCATATATGAATACATGAAAACGTACCGACGTTTCAGTACATATCCTTACATGCGTGCATACATACACAGGTGCATACATTCTCTACATGTATGTACATGTCTCTTTACACCTATTTGCCCTTATGTG
Organism: Octopus bimaculoides; assembly: GCF_001194135.2. Lineage (NCBI taxonomy): Eukaryota > Metazoa > Mollusca > Cephalopoda > Octopoda > Octopodidae > Octopus > Octopus bimaculoides. Next base: position 25,132,372 of record NC_068987.1, on the reverse strand, counting down.
CAATCAGACACGTAGATACACGTTTGAGGTATATGTGCGTGAGTATATGCATGGATATAAGTATACGTGGATGTATTTTCGTATGCACAAATGCACCTGAAGACATGTATGTATGAATGTATATTGCATTTTACACTTCACTAAGTAATTATCGTTTGTTTTCCTCCAATCATGTGCATACATATATCTATATACGTATACGCATATGTGTGTGTATGTATGTGTATGCGTTTATGCATTACATATATATACGCATGTAAATATATGTATGTATGTATGTATGTATGTATTTATGTATGTATATATATATATATATATATATATATATATATATATATAT
>NC_068987.1:25129374-25131063 GCF_001194135.2 Octopus bimaculoides | reverse complement strand
AAGGAGGAAAAGGAGGAGGAAAGTGAAAAGGAGGAAAGTGAAAAGGAGGAAAAGGAGGAGGAGGAAGGGGAGGTGGAAGAAATGGTGAGAGTTAGGGGGGAATGGGAGGGGAATGGGAGGAGGGGGAGGAGGGGAAAGAGAGGCGGAGGAGAAGGTGAAAGGGACGAAAAGGAGGAGGATAGTGATGATGATGATGATGATGATGGTGATGATGATGATGATGATGATGACGATGGTTATCTTCATCATCATCATCATCATAGTCCGTTGACTCGGTAGCGTGTATGACCATTGCTTGTTAATGTGTTGCAAAGCGAAGACATCTTTAGGCCAGCTCATGATGGAGCTTTCAATAAACTTTTGATACATCTCTGGCATGTCTCTTCTCGGTTAAATGCAATGCAAAATTATGACATTAAGCGTTGTGAGCAAATATGTGTTTTCAGATCACCGATAGAAAGGCATCGTTTATTATATGAGTAGCAAACGTTTGTTCTTTCAAGTACTAAATGTATGGTTGCTTTCTTTGATCCATGTATTCTTGAGTGGCTAACAAAACCAGCCTTAGAGAAACTCGGTTACATGTTAAATGTGTGTGTGTGTGTGTGTGTGTGTGTGTGTGTGTGTGTGTGTGTGTGTGTGTGTGTGTGTGTGTGTGTGTGTGCGTGCGTGTATGTGTGTGGGGGAGGAGAGAGAGCGCGCATGTATGTGCGAGCGTGTGAATGTGTGATTATGTACGCATATGCAGATGTGTATTTACGTGGGTGAGTCAAAAAGCAACGCCATTTTGTTTAGGACAGGTATAATTACCAACACAGAAACATGTATCATACATCAAAATGAAGCTGGTCCTCTGTGGATCATATCCTTACTTCTCAACATAGTCACCGTTTCTCTCAATAGCAATGTTCCACCTTCGAATGAGAGCATGTATCCTTGCCCCGTAAAATTCTGTTGATTGTTCTTTGAACCACTTCTTCACTACAGTTTTCACTTCCTCGTCGCTGGAATAATGTTTGTGACAGGGAAAGTGGAATCTGCATATACGTAGATAATGAAGTTTAAATAATAAAATATGTAACCAGGACACTGGAGATGAAATGTAGATGAAACCTGAACAATTTACTTCTTGATGAGGATTAAATAAGTGGAGTGTACGCGAGTAAGAAGAGATGTGTTGCGTTTAGACTGGATCAGAATTGATGAATGTTAGAAAAGGAGACTCATGCAATGAGTTTAGCCAACATATCTGGTCTCTGTGCGATAAGTCCTTACCAGAAGTCTAGTCCGAATGCTTGCATCAAAGCTCAAAGAAACCCATGGATCAGGTTGTGTTAAACTAGGTAGCAGGATAAGATTACCGCCATGTTAATGAACCACGTGTCTTACTTATGGGACACCTGGCGTTCAGTGTTTGAGACAGAAAGTCGTTGAAGCATTATACAACACATGCAACATGCATGTGTGCTCATGTGTGTGTGTGTGTGTGTGTGTTTTATTCTATCTGTTCTGGAGTTACAGAGACCTATTTCAAGTGAGTCAGCAGCTAATTTTCTTTTTCTCTCAGCTCTCTCCCTCTCTACCTACTACCCCTTCTCTCTTCCTCTCTCCTACTAGCTCACTACTTCTATTAACCAACTGACAGTACAAGCTCTTAACTAATGTGCCACGCCCATATATATATATATA
>NC_068987.1:25127877-25129137 GCF_001194135.2 Octopus bimaculoides | reverse complement strand
TATATATATTATATATATGTATGTATATATGTGAGATAATAGTTTCATTTTAATAGTTTCAGTATAAAAGTGAAACTATTAAAGTGAAAATATCTTACATTACACTAGAGAGATGTTATTGTTTCACTTTTGACACGTAATACTGAAGTAGTGGAGGAGATATGATATTGCTCTGGGCTCGCACTAGGCAAGAAGTTAAAAAGTTTTTATTGGCCTATGACTCTACATGGACCCTAAGTAAAGCATGTCTAAAATTTGAATGAAATTGGTTGTGTAGTTCTCAAGTTTTAGGGATGCACACAGACGCACAGACAGACAGACACACAGACACACATTCTCATCTTTATATATAGATATATGTATGTATGTATGTATGTATGTATGTATGTATATATGCGAGATAATAGTTTCACTTTAATAGTTTCAGTATAAAAGTGAAACTATTAAAGTGAAAATATCTGACATTACAATAGAGAGATGTTATTGTTTCACGTTTGATACGTAATTCTGAAATAGTGGAGGAGATATGATATTGCTCTGGGTTCGCACTAGGCAAGAAGTTTAAAAAAAAATGGCCTATGACACTACATGGACCCTAAGTAAGACATGTGTAAGATTTGAAGGAAATTGGTTGTGTAGTTCCCAAGTTTTAGGGATGCACACAGACATACAGAGAGACAGACAGACACACATTCTCATCTTTATATATATAGATATATGCATATATAATGGGGGCCGGTTTATGAGGTTACCCTGGGTTTCTCACTCATGAGGGGTTTAGCCTTACGGCGTATCTTCAGACCCCAAACACTGCTGGCCCCCTTTAAAATATGGAGGGGGAAGTATAGAGTGTGCTTCACCCCCCGGATTTATGTATTTCTACAAACGATATATATATATATATCATCGTGGCACTTCGTCGGTTACGACGATGAGTGTTCCAGTTGATCTGATCAACAAAACAGCCTGCTCATGAAATTAACGTGCAAGTGGCTGAGCACTCCACAGACACGTGTACCCTTAACGTAGTTCTCGGGGAAATTCAGCGTGACACAGAGTGTGACAAGGCTGGCCAATTTGAAATACAGAAAGAAGAAGAGGGAGAGAAAGTTGTGGTGAAAGAGTACAGCAGGGTTCGCCACCAACCCCTGCTGGAGCCTTGTGGAGCTTTAGGTGTTTTCGCTCAATAAACACTCACAACGCTCGGTCTGAGCCATTGCACCTCCGCACATATATATATATATATATATATATAAATTA
>NC_068987.1:25126368-25127335 GCF_001194135.2 Octopus bimaculoides | reverse complement strand
ATATATATATATATATATATATCATTCTCTCACTCACTCATTCACTTACTCATTCACTCTCTCTCTCTTTCTCTCTCTCTCTCTGTTAACCGCTCCCCAAATTTGCAGTTTCGATCCAAAGATGCATATCATGTATGCATGCGGTCGTTTACAGTGCGAGAAATAGCAATAAAAATCCCTTCAAATTACAGGCTTCTGCCTTAAAAACTAGAATGTCATGGGCAATGCGATGATCATCGATTATAGGTCATTTGTCTGAGCAAAGCAGGCCTGGGGTTAAACAACAATAACTGTGTGACAAGCGCTGATGAGAATGTGAAAATTTCTCTATCACCACTGCCACCCAAAAGCCCAGCACTCAGCCACTAAGGAACATCTTACAACCTCTGTAAACCCTTTATGTACGGGCCTCTCTCCACTCTGGTGAACATGAGAGAACGTTGCTTGGCAACGTAATGCTTTAAACGTTGTCTTGGTCACCGTGTGATACAACGAGAATAATAGAAGAGAAAAGGTGGGGAAACAAAGGATGGCGGAGAAGAAAGAAATGAGAAGGGGGAGGAGGTGAAAGTATGAGTGGAGCAGATGAAGGTGAAAGAGAGTAGGAGGACGAAAAAGGAAGAAGGTAAAGTTAAGAGAGGGTGATAGGATGAGAATGAGAAAAAAAACAAGAAGATAAGAAAGGATGAGAGCAAGAGAATGAGTAAAACAAGAGAGGAGAAGGCGAAGGTAAGGTAAGATGATTGGAAGTTTAGGGAGGAATAAGAGAAGGAGAGGGAAACAGTAGACGAGGAAAGATAATTAAATCAAGAGAATCACAATAGATGGAATGAAAAGGAGGAGGAGGAGGGAGAGAAGAAGAAGAATAACAAGCGAATAGAAAACAGGAAAGCAGATGAAATAACAGTGTGTGTGTGTGTGTGTGTGTGTGTGTGTGTGTGTGTGTGTGTGTGTGTGTGTGTGTGTG
>NC_068987.1:25121768-25125780 GCF_001194135.2 Octopus bimaculoides | reverse complement strand
TTCTTTCTTTCTTTCTTACAGTATCGATCAACAAGTACCAATCGAATAATGGGGCCGACTAAATCAAACTGCAGAAACCAAACACTAGCCGCAAAAATCTACGGCCTTTTGCCACAGATGAAAATGCATAATTTTCCCATATCTTCATCATTAAAATATGTAGTGTTTATCTTTGTATTCAATCAAAAAAGATTCATATCCTTGCCTTCGAAAGAGATCTTCTATCAGCTTGATAAAAAATCGATAAAAAGAATCTAAATTCACACTATAACAAGAAATGTACTTTATTTATGCTTTATACATACTTTATTGCTCTCAGTGTTTCCAGGTAGACAAAACAATAAGAGACACCGTTATTCGACTCGATTCTTTACAAATTAATTCATTCTATTCAGCTCTCCTCCACATTTTTGTTTTTACAACAATTGTTCTCTAAACTTCACGTCTGTAACACTAAAGACAGTTATAGAGGAGAAAAATCAGTAGAACGTGTGTTATTCAATTGCGTAACTCATCATTCTGAGTTCGAATCCTGCCGAAGTCGACTTTGAGTTTTATCGCTCTCAGGCTAACATAATTGATTCTTCCATCCTCAGCATTGATGAAAACTCATCTTAAAACATATTATACGAAGTTACCGTGAATAAGGATAGAGTGGCACGGGAATATTACAATGCCGATGTATTTGTAGCATTCTTTGCGTGAAACAAGAGAGAGAAAGTGAGAGAGAGAGAGAGAGAGAGAGAGAGAGAGAGAGAGAGAGAGAGAGAGAGAGAGAGAGAGAGAGACCGTTGATGCACAGGTTTGAGGTTTAGGGGACTAGTTTTGCACGTTCATAATCAAATATGAACATTTCTTTTGGCCAAATCCGATTCCCATGTCAACAGAAAATGTTGCTATTAACGCCAACTGTTTTGTGGCATTGTTAATATTTTTAGCATAGATCTTTAAGTCATCCACGAAGAAATTATGATTTACACTGGTATCTCTAGCAACAATAGACCTAGCATGTAGCCATTGGAGTTTTGTAACAGAAATAATAATCCCTTTAATGCAAAAATAAATAGAATTACATAAAGACTAGCTCCCAGGAATATTCATATTGAAATATACATAACCACAGAGACGATCCTTTCTTCTCAGTTATAAATGTGACGATTGTTTCCCAAGTCTTTGTGAGCCTTTCAGTGGCTCAACTAAGGTAGTGAGAACTTTTTTCAAGGGCAAAGATTTGGGGAACAGAGTTGAATATATTCCTATAATCAAACCATACTGTCACAAAGCTTATGCAGTGTTTTCTTACTTCAAACAGCACAGCTTTGTTTATCAAAAGCTGCTCGGCATATACCCACACTTTCTCTTTCCTCCTCCTGCCTGTTCATCAGTCCCTATGTTATTGGGCTCCCAATGATCCTGGAGGAGCCTGTTGAGGCAGCTTGTGTACAGTTAATGCATAAAGTTTGGCAAGCAATGAGGCTATAGTTTTCTGTCAACATGCAGCTTCATTGTTGGCCTCAAGATTCGTCAATACTATAGCAAGACAATTTATTATGTCAATCTGATCTTCCATACACCTTTTGAAAATACATATTAATGGCTGCCTGTAAAAAGTCAGCCTCGTATACCAATATTCGACTATTGGGCCTCTTCCAGATACCTTTCCGTTATGCAGTTTACTTATAGCTATAGTGAAATGTTCGTCAGTTGTCCTAACTACATTTAGTCACGAGGCGTCATGGTTGAAATCTCTTTTCCTTCTTGATCTTAGACCATGATCTTGTATGAGACCTTTCTTCACAGCAATACTTTTCTTCCTCGCTTCCCTGTATAACGCCTGCAGTTTGAAAACAAAATTGTCATCTATACTGATTTGTTCGAGCGCGTGGTATATTTGAGGACATATTTAGTAATTTAATAAAACAATTCAAATCTAGCAAAAACCAAATGCATTTTAATAAAATTTTCTCATGTGTTCTCAATAAGCTTTCTTATAAGATTATTCTATGAATCAACTTTCTGTTTTGATATCTGCTTCAATGCGGTACTGAAATTATTGACATGCTTGCACTAAATGGTTCTTGTTTATTTCAGGCATCACCTGGAAAATGGCGGCCTACAGGGAAGTTATGATGTTGTGAGGATATCGATTAGTCTCCCTTTCAATAATGTTCCAAACGTAGTAGACCATTTAAATCTGGTGAGTTTGCAGTTTGAAGTTTGGTGCTACATGACTGTAAAGATCGTCTGACGTCAATTCTTGAGATACGTAAGCTTTGTGAGAATGTGCCGAATCTTGTTGAAACTTGTATAACCTTCAAATACGAACTTCATCCATCCAAGGTATGACAACAGTCTCCGAACTTCAACGTATTTAGCAATATTCATTCTAAAACGCTGTGGAATGATATGAAGTGGCGTATCCATAACAGTTGCTGGAAACAATGTGTACATCACTCTAGGGATATGAGAACAATCAGCACATAACTTCTTTCATTTTTCTTGTTAGAGTTTTTTTCCCCTTCGTCTAAGTTTTTCTCATGAGAAAATTAAGCCATGCAACGTTCGTGAAGGTTTTCAACCATGTCAAGTAATCGCTTGGCACGAATCAAAATGTCTTCTTGTGCCTATGTGGACTTTAATTGGTTTCTTCTAAGTACATTTGACTTGTGTCTAATGTTGTGCACCATAATTCTCGTGTTCAACTCTGACAACTGAAGCTTTTGGCGACGGTCCTCGTTGATCTTCCAGAATCATCACCGATAATGTTTTGAACCTGTTGGATGAATTGCAGCGTCCTTATAGTGTCCGAACGTGAACTTTGCGTACAAAAGATCCTGCAACATTTAGAAAGTCGACAATTTCTAAATCATTGTGTTTTGCACATATAGCAACAACGACTACAAATCTTTTCATTTCTTGAATTAGAATTTTGTCCACCATGAGAGATCTGAAATAAATAAATAAATAAAAACACTTTTAGTTGGTTTGAAGAGAGTCATAATTAAGTTTCTTTAAATAACCCTCGCACCCTGTGTGTACACATTCATATACACATACATACATACATACATACATACATACATACATACATACATACATGCAAAAATACCCTGTTGATGTTGAAATTCCAATGATAGAGCTTTGCATATATCTCTGTTGGTAGTTCTCTATTGGCAGTTGTGTGTGGGGAGTGGTACAATCCGATTAAAGTGGGTGACGATTGTTGGCCTGGCAGATGATATCAAAAATCCTGAGTGGACTGATGTACGTGTATGTGCGCGCGCGCGTGTGCTTCGAATACAGTGTTTCCCCGAAAATAAGACCTAACCAGAAAATAAGACCCAGCATGATTTTCCAGGATGATTTTATTACAAGCCCTTTCCTTAAAATAAGCCCTACTTGAGAACGGCATACAGACGAAAGAAATAAGCAGCCTCTTCATATTGATTCAAACCGCTTTGTTGCGGTGTATACACTGTTCAAAACAACTTTTTGGCGGATAAAAATAACGACGTCACAAAATCTATCCTGGTGTCTCTTTCGTAACTCAAATATTAGCAAGCTATGCATCAATCGACAGCCCATGTCGGAGCTTTCAAATGTGTCGTAACATTTTCATCAATGATCAGCAGTGGTCAGTAGATGCCAAAAAACAATAAAGTCCACATTTTCTTTCAAGTCAAAAATCTCCCAGAAAACAACATAATGAAATTGAATGGGAAATCATTTGTCGGGTCATTTTTATCCCTAGACAAGATGAGTATAAGAAGAAAGATTTATTCCATCAAGTACAAAAAAAGAATCGTGGAGGAATCACTGGGCAAGCATCTTACTGTTTTCTACAAAGAAAAGCATTTGGATCTCCGAATGGCTCGAAAATGGCGAGTAGGCTACGATAAACTCAGTCAACAAGTGAACGAAGGAAATGCAAAGAATCGCAAGTGTGGATCAGGTCGGCAACCACTATTTTCTGAGCTGGAAGACGTCATCTGTGAATGGGATGCTGACAGGA
>NC_068987.1:25118462-25119340 GCF_001194135.2 Octopus bimaculoides | reverse complement strand
ATATATATTGCTAAACATTATTATTACACTTCTTTAATTTGAATCTTTAACCTTAAAGACTTCATTCATACATTTCTATACATACATATTTTTTGAATGCCCATTACTCCGATAATTCTGCATTTTTACAGTTACACTTTTTCCATGACAGTAGATAAATTTTTTATTCCACAACGTATTTGTAGTGGCTTCATGCAGGCATAGCGTGGATTCAATCCTCGATTGCCAAATTTCGCTTAACACTTCAATAGCGCTTTTGTCACGGTATAACAATTGTTTTTCTGTGAATGGCAGCAGTTCTACATTTCCCAGAGGCTTTCGCTAAGCAGAATAATGTCTTTGCCACTTGACCCTTGTAACCTCGTCTAGGCCAATACAGGCTGGAAAGGAGGTAACAGACATCCAACGAAATCATTTGTTCTCAAAAATATGTTTATCCTTCTGGCTGCTTTTCGATAGCTATAAAACCAAGAACTCCGTAAGCTAAAGGCAGTTACTGAGAGAAACCATCAGTGAGTGTCAACGTTATTATTGCACTTTCTTCAAACACTTCATTCCTATATTTATATAACCTCTCTCACCGACCTCCGAAAATCTTTCTCGCCAACCTTCGCAAACCTCTCTCGCCTACCTCCAACAATCTCTCCCTCCAATCTTATTTTAGTGGTCAGACCGTAGGTGGTCTTCTTCTAGCAACAGGGATGTCCACTTAGTGGTCATCCCTCTTATATATATGTAATATAATTTTTCTGAATCTTCAGATTTTTCAATTTGCTAGGCCACTGGTTTTAAATTGATATTAATCAAATTAAATTTACATTTATACGTAAATATATACATATACATATATGTGTGTGTGTGTGTGTGTGTGTGTGTGT
>NC_068987.1:25117193-25118177 GCF_001194135.2 Octopus bimaculoides | reverse complement strand
ATATATATATATATATATATATATATATATATATACGTGTGTGTGTGTGTGTGTGTGTGAGCATCGAATTTGCTTTAAAACAGAAATGAGCACATCCATTGTACTTTGCCAAAAAGAATACAACTGCTCTGGCATGCTGCATCAAAATAATAATACAAAAAAGTAAAATTAGTAATAAAAAAAAAACTGCGCGCGCGCATAAAAATAATAGAAAAACATGATACATGGGTAGATAGTACACGACATAATGGTCCAAAATGTCTTTAAAGGTTCATCACATTTGAGAGATTCGATGATTACATTTTACTAAAAGGAAATTTCCATTGATCAGAGAAATCAAATGAAATATTGGAACATTTATAGTTTAGGCTATATTGTTTACTGAGAAACATAAAGAGTTTATAATGAGTTAACTCTAAGATTGCTGAATTTTACCAAGCAACATTACAAAAATGCAATTTTCATTTCATGTTAAATTGTGGAACTATACAGCAGTAGAAGATGCTTTTTTTTTTATCAGCGAAGGGAAATAACCATGATATACATATAATGCAGAACTGTAGTTGTCTCCCATGAATCATTCAAACGAAACAATTTATTCACTTTAATACATACATAATATTCAATATTTCGTAAGTAAAACGTTAAGTAAAATAATTTATTTCATATTTTGATAATACCTTAGATTATTCATTACACTGAATTAATGAAGATATGTACTGTCAGCCGTGACTGAAGTGTATTTATATTGTTAATATTTTCAAATCGGTTGTTAAGGCAATAGAAAAAGTAAATGTGTTGACGAAAGTAAAAGTAAAAGAGTTACATATGAAGTTATGGAATGACAATAAAATGAAGTCCCACATCACAAATACGAATAGATACGAAAATTATGTGAGCATACATATATATATGTATGCTCACATAATTTTCGTATCTATTCGTATTTGTGATGTGGGACTAGATACGAAAATTATGTGAGCA
>NC_068987.1:25111340-25117045 GCF_001194135.2 Octopus bimaculoides | reverse complement strand
ATTCTTCGTAAGCCTAGTACTTATTCTATCGGTCTCTTTTTGCCGAACCGCTAAGTTACGGAGACCTAAGCACACCAGCATCGGTTGTCAAGCGATGTTGGGGAGACAAACACAGACACACAACATACACACACACACACATATATATATACATATATACGACGGGCTTCTTTCAGTTTCCGTCTACCAAATCCACTCACAAGGCTTTGGTCGGCCCGAGGCTACAGTAGAAGACACTTGCCCAAGGTGCCACGCAGTGGGACTGAACCCGGAACCATGTGGTTCGTAAGCAAGCTACTTACCACACAGCCACTCCTCCACTTGTTCCAGTCATTTGATTTCAGTCATGCTGGAGCACTGCTTTAATGGGTTTTTGTCGAAAAAAATCGACCCGAAGACTTATTGTTTGCGAGCCTAATACTTATTCTACCGTTCCCTTTTGCCAAACCGCTAATTTACTGAGACATAAACACACCAGCATCCGTTGTCAAGCGATGGCAGTGACACACAGATGCACACACACACACACACACACACACATATATCTGTGTATGTGTGTGTGTATGTGTGTGTGCGCGTCTCCACCCCACCCACTGCTTGACAACCGCAGTCGGTGTGTTTTCATCCCCGTAACATAGCGGTTCGCCAAGAGACCCAGCCAGAATAAGTACTATGCTTTAAAAATTAAGTAAATATGCAAATGCTGCGATCGATTCGTTCGATTAAACTCTTGACATCTGTGCCCCAGCATGGCCGCAGTCCAATTCGTAAAGCAAGTAAGAGATATATATTATATTATATTATATTATATTATATTATATTATATTATATTATATTATGTGATGAAAGCACAGTTTACGTTTAAGATATTTCACTCATAGGTTATTTGCCAGCCTGCGGTTATGCTACAAACACTTTACATAAAATGCTATGATAGAAAGAGGAACCACACAGCTAGCTGTTAAGCAAATATCTTAATCACTAAGCTACGCTTGCGCCCGTTACATGTATAAACACAGCTGTCTGTCTGTATGTGTGTTCGCTTGTGTGGTTATGTTAATGTCCGTTTCTGTCTCTATGCTTGAAATTTGGAAAGTTTATCATTCATAGCATTTTAACCATTTTATTTATTATCCGTTTGTAAAAATATGAAAAAAAGTTGAAAAATAAAAATAATTATCCACGCAGGACATTTGAAAAATAACAAAAAGTAAAAATAGTGTAAATATAAATCAATTTCTTTCATTCAACTTACATTGACCTTCTCACTAAAGGTCAGTGGGTCAAATCGAAAGGTTACTAAAATCAGATAGTATTAATTATTATTTCTACAGGCATATTCGGCTCTCTTGCAGAATTGCCTTAGTTTTCACCATTTGGTTTGATTGAACCTCGTATTTCGGCCAACTATGGGCGCCGGTGTGGCAATGTTGTTAAGAAATTATCCCCACAACTGCGTAGCTTCTGTTTCAATTCCACTGCAATTCAACTCCGCTTTAGGCAAGTAACTTCTGTTATATCTTCACTCGAGTATAAGTTTGTAGACCAGTGCAAACACGTCGAATGGACTGTTTTTGTTTTCGGAGTGATAAACTTATAGTATCTACAATGTGTCCTCAAATATAACAGGACTCCAACACGTTTTTCCTAAAAATTAGTATTATAATTGTTCATTTCTCATATTATTTCCATATTTATATTTATTTTTACACTAGAGCATCACTGTTTCGCAGTATCGGCCCTAATTCTTTCTATTAAATTTCTCGCGTAATACACGAGTGAATACGACAATCTGTCACGCTGAACACTGCCTCATACGTAGAAGAACTTCTCATCATTCTGTAGATATTGCTGGGCAACGATTAGAATGCTACACCAATCTCTTAGAGACACGGCTCTACAGTCACAAACGTAAAGTAGCGCCTACTAAGTCTGTTATCTTCCTTCTTACCAACAACAGCAGGGAACATCAAATTTAACTTCTCCACAACGCACACAACAGATGCAGTAGAGAAAGACTAACGATATACAAGCGTATATTTGCTTAACAAAAATAAAAAGAATACATTAGCTCCATCATGAGCTATGCAAGTCCTACCTTGTCCCAAAATTCCTCCACAACAAAACACTGTATCCTACCATACAGTAGTCTATACATCATAATAATAGCTTAAAGCAGAACGCATTCACAGACCACCTATATAAGGAAACAAAACTTTTACAGGTGAATCACCGCCTGGACATTGGGGCACAATTTATTGCTACAACTTTCTTCTATCCACAGAACTACTTCATTACATGAAAACTAAACCACTCCTAAAAATCCAGAAACTATTACTTTTCAGATCATTACTACAGCAGCACTCTAAAAATACTATTCCTCACATTCAGTCCAGGCAAACAAAAATTTAAAAACACATACATGCACTAAACCATATGCAGTATAAATGATCTTATTGGCTTCAAACACAGTGCTGGAATACACACCACCAACTATAAATACAGCGAAATAGCAACTGTCACTCTTTGACAAGTCCACCTTGTTCATTTAAAGTGTGGTACAGTGGCTCAGCTAGAGTGTGTGCCTCCAGGAGCAGCCCTTAAGTTTACTGTCCCCTTTGCCAGGTTATACAACCTATACAGGCTTATACAACAGATCTAAAAGTGCTGCCTTCTTAAAAGCGTTGCTCGAGGACTGCCCATCCTTAACTACATTAGTGATATTGTCACCACCAGAATTTACGAGAGTACAGGACTGGATATTAGAGAGAATGCAATATGTCATGACTGTAACACTGTATATCAGTGTGCACAATCATCATCATCAACGCAGTGCTATCTCTCTTGTCTGACACTTTACTGGATAGCTTTTTTGTGCATCAGTGTTTCCCAGAATTTCGGCCTCACGAATGCCGCTGCAGATCCACTATGGATACTTTCGGCCTCCACCCGTTGTCATGCCATCATAGTACCGTTTGCCTTCCACGCTAAGCAGACCTTAATGAGGTCATGAAGTATGGCTTGGACGCTAGAGGTTTCCCTTCCCAGCTCCAGTCAGGTGGAGTTGGATTGAGGTGACGGTAAAAGTCCAGATGGCATGACAATTTTCCGGTCCCGCGGTGATAGGCCTTTTATCTGGGATGCCACACCTTGCGAAACCTCCAGCGGCAGCCAAGTATGTACGGCTACCAGTGCAGGCTTCGCTGTTCGTCAGGTCGAAGAGGGCAAATTGTTAAATTATAGGCCGCTCTCTCACAGGTTTGTTGTCGAGCCTGTAGCAATGGAGACATCCAGCGCTTCTAGCTTCCCGGACTTCATCCCTGCTCATTGCTATCGAGGCAGAGATGGCTAAACTTCACATATACAAACATACATGCAAAAATACCCTGTTGATGCTGAAATTCTATTGAAGGGGCCCTGGATCTAGTTTAAAAAGCGGCTCTTCCTCTATTGGCAAGAAATCTTGAAATAAAACTGTATGATGACATGCATACATACATACATACATACATACATACATACATACATACATACATACATACATAGTAAAAAGTACTTTGTATGATGAGCATACAGTAAATAGTAAAAGGTAGAAGAGACAAAAAGAGAACGAAGATGAAAAGATAGGGAACACGGGTGTACGTGTGTGTGTGTGTTTGTGTGTGTGTGTGTGTGTGTGAGAGAGAGAGAGAGAGAGAGAGTAGATAAAAAGACAGACAGACAGACAGACAGGCAGACAGGCAGGCAGACAGACAGACAGACAGACAGATAGATAGATAGATAGATAGATAGATAGATAGATAGATAGATAGATAGATAGTTGGAAATACACTGAGAGGGCGGGAGATGGAGGAATCACCGTATTTTAATAGTCTTTGACGTTGTACTGAATAACCTAACAGTTCCAAAGAAAAGAAAGAAAACACACTGAGCTGTGGAAGTTTGGAGGAGTGATGGAGGGTGTTGGCTTTATTTATGACTGATATTTTATTTCTTGCTGTTTTTATTGTCAATAATAGTGTTCGTGTTATTGTTGTTTTAATAGCAGTGGTGGTGGTGGTGATGGTGGTGATCGTTGGTGATCGTTGTAGTGGTGGTGGTGGTGATGATTTAATGAAAAATTAATTTCCTTTCATGCCGAGAACTGAACGAAGCCGTTGTTTGTAGTTGTAGTATGTATTTGACGGGGTTAAAACGACAGATATTTCACCTTCGTGAATAAGAAATGGAAGGCAAATATTTCACCTTTCTCGAATAAGAAATGGAAGAGGCGTATTATTAACACTTCTTTTGTGATTTAACCCTAGGTCAGCCACGATCAAACAGACATAAGATCAAGACGTTCTTGCAGTGACCATCTCGTCTTCTATTTAGACATGTATCTCGTACCACATAATTCAGCGTGTCCCGCTTATTTCTGAAACGATAGAGTGATTTGGTTACTATTTCATTCCGGTCGAGCGACTACATAGAAGCTTTCTCAATGGCACTGACATTTTGTCGTTGTGGCTGTTGTTTTCGTTGAGGCCGTCGTTATCGTTGTTGGCTGAAGATGATCAAGTTGTGTAACCCCTGGTTAGCTATGTGTCCTTGTTTTAAAAGCGGTTGGCTATAATTTCGAAGTGATTCGCCTGCTTCATCTAACACAGTGTTCCTCAACCGGAGTCCATATGACACTTGGGAGTCCGCATAAGATTTTGTTGTTGAAATTTATATGCAACAAATTATTTGAATCTTTTCTGTTTGGCTACTAATTTTCAATCTTTTTAATTCCTGCTCGACTTGATTTCATATTCAATGTAATGATATGGCTTTATATGCTAATCACTGCTTTGAAATTCATTTTCCCAATAAATCAATAAATAGTTATTAGCTTTTGAAGTTTGAATATTTTATGTAATTTTAGCCAATCGTAAGCCTCAGATACATTCATGCCTATTTCCATAGTCACAAGCCAATCATGAGAACTTTTTTGTCCGCGAGAAAGCACGTGCTGACAAATATATTCCACTCACTGACGTGGTCGTCAGATATGTTTAAAATAACGACCAAATAGGCCTTAAATCACGCGCCAAAGTTTTATTTTTTATTTTTGCATAATCGCATGAATTACCGTGTGGAATACAAATTAACAAAATTTTCTGAAAATTCCAAAAGAATAAAAAAACGTCACGAGGGGTTATATGGCGGGCATAAAGCAGAATTTAATTTGTTTACAGTTCTCAACACGTGCAGTCACGCACAAAAGGACAGCTTCCAAACCCTGTTTTCTGACCGGATGAAAATTTTAAAGCTTTAAACCACCATAACTTGTTTTAAAAATGATGCTGGGAAAAGTGAAATATCTCCTGAGATTCAGCTTGGAAAACTACATTAATGTACCAAATTTTTAAGCTTTCAATAAACTTTAAATTTTGGAACATTGGCAACCAAACTGAAAAATCTAGTTGTTTATATTTCTGCAATATACAAGATATTAATTTATTCTTTTTTTTATACAATTCCTAATATTTAATTTTAAAAATACAGAAGGATTTTTTGAAATGCATCGGATGGGTGAAGAGGTCCAGTTAAATAAAATAGGAATTCAAATGAGCCATAGGCAAAAAATAGCTGAGAAACACTGATCTAACAGGTTCAGCAATTTCCTTGGATTTCTTAGTCGGCTCGTCAGGAGACATTTTGTCAATGTTGTTGTTGTCGTC
>NC_068987.1:25107953-25109371 GCF_001194135.2 Octopus bimaculoides | reverse complement strand
AATAGAGATAACTCGAATGTGGAATCTAAAAACAGAAACAATTCCTATCATAGTAGGTGCCTTAGGTATAATAAAAAAATATTCAGACAAATACATAACAAAAATACCAGGACTTACAAATATATATAACATACAGAAAATTGCACTACTGGGTACTGCACACATTCTACGCAAAACACTTTCAATACAGTAAACATAAGAGCACCACAGCAAACCACAGCACATACCCAAGGCGCACAGAGCTGCGCTCGGTAGTGAAGTGAAAGCACGTTATAAAAATAAAACTACTGAACAATAATAATAATAATAATAATAATAACAATGATAAGCTTATTGCTTGCCCTTATAGGCGACTATTATGTTTTTTTTATAATTTCTGCATTTGAAGGTGTTTTTTCAATTCAGCACACATTAAATTTCCTTTGGAATTTTAAGTAGTGTTCTTTCTCCCAAACTGTGCCTCTTAAATTTGTTTCTTCTGCAGTGTGTGTGTGTGTGCGTATGTATGTGCAAGCGCGCATGTGTTTTGTAACTGTGGTGGGTGTCTCCAATTAGATTGGAGTTGCCCTCTTTTGCATGAGATGAAATATATATAAATACACAACGGTATTTATTAGAAGAGTGATTATGGAAAAAAAAAAAAAGTTCTGAAGTCCATAAACGTTTCTAGATGGTTTGGCTCACCTTCTGAATGAACTGTGGAGGACAATGATGTTTTTATTACTGTATATTTTGTTGCAGACAGCAAGGATCGTTGAGACTGTGTTGTAAATGTTTGTCAATGGATTTAAAATTGATTAACATTATCCAACATTCATGAACAGAGATCTTGTTCTTCGGTTTTATCACACCACCATTCTCCCTTATCTCTGTCTCTCCTTCCCTCCCCAATCTCACGTCTCAAACTTTCTATTTACCACATACACACTCTCGCTTCTCTCCCTCCCCCCTCCCTTTCTCTTTCTTCCTCTCTATTTGGTCTCTATTTGTTTCCTCATCTCTCTCCCTTTCTCCCTCACGTTCCTTCTCTCTCTCTCTCAGTCATTCACACACACACATCCACACACTCTGCTAACTCCTTTCATCTTGGTTAATATATTACATTGCTCGCTATAATCGAGTATTCGGTCGCTTATAAATTTGTTTTTCTGCTTTTCTTTGTTTAAGTTTGCTATAACTGTTCTACACTGGGATCGTCCAAATCTTGAAATATATACAGGGTGACCCAAAAGTAGGTTTACAGTTATTCAACTACCTCTTTCGCATTCATATATCAACAGTTTAGATCTTAATTATAGAAAAATATGAAACCATTATTCTATGCTAATTTGATTAATTTTGTCGAGCTCCCTCTTCAGTTTGTAAGATGGAAATTTTAAAACAAATTTAAAGTGCCTACGTGATAACTGTAAACCTAC
>NC_068987.1:25105543-25107361 GCF_001194135.2 Octopus bimaculoides | reverse complement strand
ATACATACATACATACATACATACATACATACATACATACATAGAATGTAGTCGCAAGAAAGAGGTAGTGAGAAGGGAGTTAGCAGAAAAGACATCAATGAGATATATGCACATATCCTGCACTTTTCTTTCATTTATTCTTCTCTAAGCCTCCACCCATCTCATCATTGTC
This sequence comes from Octopus bimaculoides, assembly GCF_001194135.2. Classification (NCBI taxonomy): domain Eukaryota; kingdom Metazoa; phylum Mollusca; class Cephalopoda; order Octopoda; family Octopodidae; genus Octopus; species Octopus bimaculoides. The sequence continues at coordinate 25,107,189 of NC_068987.1, read as the reverse complement.
ATTGCTCTACAGTTGAACCATATAAACTGTCTTCAAATACTGTATCTGAAACAAGTCAGTTTGGCATAGGAAATTTAAGGGTCGCATGGACACTCAACGTGCTAGAAATGGCACCCAAATCTCTATTAAATGACACCCTTCCATCTTAAGCACGTTAAAAGTCTCGTTAGTAATATAGTCCTAAATGCCCCTAAAAAGACGGGTTGGTTATGGCTGAGATACGTTTGATCATAGGTCTGCTCAATTAGAGAATAAATGGAGCTTAACAATAACATTAATGTCAACTTTAGGTAGGATTTAAATGAATCACTTCAAAGCACTGAAACGCTTGACGAACGGATAATGTTCTCGATGTTTACAGTAGTAATACATGTAACTCTATTTAGTGTCTACTTAATAGCTTGACGAATAAAACATTTGATGTATAGGGACTATGGGTACTGTACAATGTTGGTGAAACTGATACGATTCAGTTATCTAAACCTCTCTAATTTGATAAGGATAGATGATGTTTAAACTTCAGAGAGCATGCGTTGAAGGTCCGTGAATAGAAGAAATATGAAACTATTAGACTTAGAAGAACTTCCACAATCTCACAGAAACTCTATATCATGCCATGATTGTGCCGTTCAGTTATTACTTCCTAAGTAATTGCACCCGTGTGAATAACAACATGGTTGATTGACCTGCTAGAAACAGCAGCCAAATTTCCTTTCAGTTATATCCCATTGTGTTAAAAAAAATGGAAGGATACATGATATAGTTTTAAATGCAAAATCTCAATGTTTAATTAAGAGATCAACGCTAGAACTCTTTGATCGTTGATCTGCTTAATCAATGTTAACTTACGACTGTTGTTGGCACTCCGTCGCTTACGACGTCGAGGATTCCAGTTGATTCCGATCAACGGAACAGCCAGCTCGTGAAATTAACGTGCAAGTGGCTGAGCACTCCACAGACACGTGTACTCTTAACGTAGTTCTCGGGGATATTCAGCGTGACACAGTGTGACAAGGCTGACCCTTTGAATTACAGGCACAACAGAAACAGGAAGTAAGAGAAAGTTGTGGTGAAAGAGTACAGCAGGGTTCGCCACCACCTCCTGCCGGAGTCTCGTGGTGTTTCTCACGGTATGGGAATCAAAACTGCAATCCTGTGACCGCGAGTCCTCTGCCCTAACCACTGGGCCATTGCGCCTCCACTAACTTACGACTAATTATCCACAAAAAGCATTTTGGAATTTATTACCGAAAATACCCAAAGTGGAAAATACACCCGGTTTTCCAACACAAAGACTGTTGCTGAAGCATCCAATTAAACTTCCCACCATCCGGATATGAAGACACTATACCTGAACATTATGTCTCGAGGATGTGAGTCAGTTATCCAAAGTAAGGGAGAACACTGATGTCCATAGTAGTTGGAGATTTCAATTCCTACATAATGTTTGTAGTTAGTGATTATAGTTCTACACTTGCATCTGTTACCGTTGATATTCTTTCGTTTTTAGTCTTTTAAAATTTACTTGCTTTATTCATTAACTGCAGCCATGCTGGGGGCACCACCATGAAGAGTTTAATGGAACCCCAGTACGTTTTTTTCTAAAGTTTTATATTTATTGTATAGGTTCTTTTTTTTTTTTTTTT
>NC_068987.1:25101972-25105012 GCF_001194135.2 Octopus bimaculoides | reverse complement strand
ACACACACACACACACACACACACAACGGGTTTCTTTCAGCTTCTTTCTCTCAAATCCAATCACTAAGTTCTGGTCGACCCGGGGATCTAATAGAGGACACCTGCTCAAGATGTCACGCAGGGAAATTGAATCCGAATCTACGTGGTTGCAAAGCGTGGTTCTTAATGACACCTCGTTGAAAATGTTGTCAAAATATTTATGCATCAAATTGGAAAGTTGGTATTTCTGTGCAAAGAGGAAAATAGGAAAAAATATGCAAAGCTCCTCTGTTCGACCCTTCACTAGAGGTTCTTAAATGGTACGCCCTGTCATACTGAGTTAATTGCATTCCCTTGGTTACGACGATGTGGGTTCCAGTTGATCCCATCAACAGAACAGCCTGCTCGTGAAATTAACGTGCAAGTGGCTGAGCACTCCACAAACATGTGTTCTCAATGTAGTTCTCAGGGAGATTCAGCGTGACATAGAGTGTGACAACGCTGGTCCTTTGCGGTTTTACGTTCTGAGTCTTTACTTTCTGAGTTCAAATTCTGTCAAGGATGACTTTGCCTGGCACCCCTTTCGGGGGTCAGTGAAAAAGGTACCAGTTGTGTAATGGGGTCTATGTAATCGACTTATCCACTTCCTTGAAATTACTGGCCTTGTGCCAAATTTTGAAACCCAATATATATGGTGTTAAGTGACAATTACTTCTGATCATGAGGTTTTCACAAGACACAGAAATAAAATTCGAACAAGAAAAATATTTGACTTTTGTAGTTATTTTGTAATAAGCACTAAGACAACTACTGATGTCAGTGCTCTATCTATTTGCCCTACCCACAACATTGAGAGTATCACATGCTTCAGAGCGCATATAAATTGTTGGCGCTGTAATTAACAGAAGATTGGCGAAAAACTTCAACAGACCTTTAAATGTTTGTTACTAGTAGCTGACCTCTTTGTAATACGTCAATATTCATGTTGCAGTTCGTCTCCATACGATTGCTCTGCATGCTATATTTAGCGGCTAGACCTCCCTGAGCTCCTGTCTTATCATCTTAAAATGAATAAATATACCGTAAATGTAATTTTAAATATATTTCATAACTGGTTTCAGCCAGGGGCTGTAGTTATGATAGGGCACTGTCATTAAAATAAAACGTTGTGGAGGGGCTGGGGATCAAAGCCGAGGTCCTTCCACATGTAAAGCGAACGCTCTACCACTGAAATACGTCCCCGCCAGATAGATACATCCCAATAAGATATGTAAAAAAAAAAGAAAAATAAGTAAAAAGAAAACACTTGCCGGATCATGGGTTGAATGATATAAGTTTATCATAGAGAAATATTTTTTCCAGCACTTTTAAATACCAAGAGAGAGCGACGAAAGAGACTACTCTGCACGAAAGGAACTCCAAAAGGTGAGTCTTGTTCCGAATATAATCACTTAAATACAATCAAATAGCAACATTTACATAAAAATGCGAGCCCCTCTGTGGTCGCTCGACCTCGTAGAAACAGCATTCTCATTCAAATCATTTCTTACTGTCTTAAAAAAAAAAAGAAAGTAGACTTGTGTACAGACCCGTTGCCAGACACTGGTGCCTGGGGGTGCTTCAGAATATGCTGGGTGGACACTAATTTGTAATAATGCTAAAGTGGAGTTTCGAAATAAGTGTGTCACTGTAAATCTAATGGTGCACCATTGAATAGTGAGGGGAAAGTGCTGTCCAGTGCGTCCCCTTAGCGATGGGCTTGCTTGTGTATCAACGATCACAATGGCCTGAATACATCTTAGCTTCAAAAAAGTGCGACACGGTCACAGCTTCAATACCTTGATCATTATTTAACCGAATCAAGACTAGTCTGGTATGAAACAACAGCTCCAAAGAAATAAATATTTCAGAAATAATAACAGTAATGACAAAGTTGTCATCTGGATTATCTCCCTTGTCAGTGTCACGCCACTGCTCAGAATATATATTCCTGATACCTTAGACATGAAAATAAACCTGTTCATAAATAAATAAACAAACAAAGATAGATAGTTGAAATACTGCAATAGAGTAACGACCTACAAAACATTGTTTATGAAGCTAAAAGAATTATCGTCACACGACATTCACGTCAATATACTTTAATTTCTACAGCTAAAATACCCATACTCATATGCAGCACATTAAGTCACTGTTACAACAGCATTCTAAAAACGCTATCTAGTAATGTTGTCGCTACTTCTGTCGCCATGCTATGAATATGTTGTTCTTAAAACGAATGCTAAAGGTATCCTAGACTGGTATACAGTAACAAACGTCGAAGAAAACTTCCTGACATGCTGAGTTCGTTGGCCTTCGAATAAGAAAACCAAGCCTTGGGCATTTGGTGACAACGGGAGAATAGAAAGGATGAAGAGGAGAGAAAGAGAAATGATGGAAGATAATTATGTTGTAGGAAATAGAAAGATAATGAAAAAAGAGAAATAAATAACCACAAACAAAGCTAGAAAGAAAGGTAAAAGAGTGGCTGGAAAATTCAACGCTTTAAATGAGGACGAAGAAGAATGACAAAATAGTAAAACCGAAATTGAGGACCGTTAAGACAGAAAAGAAGCGCCAACGACATCCAAAAGAAAGAGGAGGAGGAGGAGATAAATTTTGTCGGAGATATGGATGTTAAGAGTAAATATGCAAATATTTATTCATTATAGATGTTTCAAACTAAATTACTTGGCAACTGAAGTGGGCTGCCAAGCTTTTGTAGGGCGTTCATTCTGCAAAGCTTTGTCTAGGCTCAGAATTATTGGTGCAGCAAAGAGGAGATCCATAAAAGCCCTTACTGAAACTGCAGAGAAAACCACTAGATATCTTTGAATAAAGAGGGGCGACCAGTGGTTGGCTGCGACTAGGATGCTAGCCAGGACTCTCTCAGCCTCAGCTTGGTCAACTAAGTGAGGGGTTTGACGTTGAAAGACCCGAAGACCTACTGAAAATGACTCATCCCAGATCTGCGAGATATCTTGAAACTAAACTAAATTGATTTCAAATTTTGACACAAGGA
>NC_068987.1:25097903-25100974 GCF_001194135.2 Octopus bimaculoides | reverse complement strand
TGTTTGATAATTACGAGATTCCTTCACTGAGAGATATTTATGTTTGATAATTACGAGATTCCTTCACTGAGAGACATTTATGTTTGATAATTACGAGATTCCTTCACTGAGAGATATTTATGTTTGATAATTACGAGATTCCTTCACTGAGAGATATTTACACACATTGGCTTTCTATATTCTTTTCTATTCTAGGCACAAAGCTCAACATTTTTGGGAGGATGTCAGTCGATTAGATCGACTCCAGTACGTAACTGGTACTTAATCTATCGACCGTGAAAGGATGAAAGGCAAAGTCGACCTCGGTAGAATTTGAACTCAGAACGTGAAGACAGATGAAATACCGCTAAACATTTCGCCCGGCGTGCTAAAGTTTCTGCCGGGTCGCCACCTTACATTAACTTTATATATTAATCTACACATTACGCCTGTATGTTACAGCAAAGAGAATACTATTATTTCTGTTACTAATCTGGCCTCGCGTTTATCTTAATATTTCTTCAATGGTTAAGGTAGCGATTTAGTAGAATCGTTAATACGCCGGCAAAATGCTTAGCAGCATTTCGTCTGTCTTTACGTTTTGAGATCAAATTCCGCCGAGGTAGATTTTGCCTTTCATCCTTTCGTGGTCGATCAAATAACTACTTGTTGAGTACTAGTGTCGATGCAATTGACTGATCCCCACCTTTGAAATGGCTGACTTTGTATCAAAATTTGAAATCAATATTTCTTTAATGATTTCGTCGGAAGGGAAAAGACAGCGCTTCTGTTCTTTTACAGAGATCCCTGGGCTGTGGGAAAGAAGGGATCTGACTGAAGAGTGGACTCGAAAAAGGATACCCAAGATGGTGATGTTATGGGTTTGCATAGAACCCTTCAGTTTTGTGACTCGAAACATCAGATAAATAAAATAAATAGTTAAATAAATAAATAATAAATAAACAAATGGATATAGAGATACAATTGGTAATAGGTTATAAATGCTGCTCCTAAGACAACTGCTGAAGTTATTCTATACAGGCAGAACAACAGACGTGAAAGAAAACAAAACTTCTTTTAATTATATATAAAGGAGAAAACAGGCAGTATTCATTGACTCTCAGAGACTAAGCCTAGGGCATTTGATGACAACGGAAAAACTGAAAGGAGGAAAAAGCTGAAGGTAAACAGAACAGCAATATTGGATGCTCTCACTAGGTGGCAACCGCAGTAGCCGAAGAACCGATCCAGTAAAGTGTTTGTGTCTGAGATAGGCTGGTGGGGTGTAGATCTATCGTCTTATGATCATCGACGCCTGTAGGCACTGTACATTAAAAAGCGGACTGTCATTGTAATTGTTCAATTAGCCGTATCGTTTTTAACTTTAAGAAGTTCTGCTTCTTAAGATTGGCAAAGAGGCAATTAGTCTCGTGACCAAGTGCTCCAATGATTAGAGTTATTAATCTTAAGTAAAATCAGAAGATTTCTCATTAGCTTGCCATAGACGTCTTCTTTTATCTTTAACATTACGGTAACATCTGTTGGGTAAGCGAGTTCTACTACCGCGTACAAATTAATGTATGTATGTATATATGTATGTATGTATGTATGTATGTATGTATGCATGTGTGTGTGCATATGTGTAATTATGTATATATTTATGCATGCATGTTCTTTTTGTTGTTTTTCAAATTTTACATTAAGACATAAAGAGCCTGTCATCACCTCAGAAACAAGCCTCTTTTATTAGAACTTAACATCAACTGAGTAGTCGTGTATATATTTTCTTTAAGATTTATTTAAAGTTCTTGGCATAATCCAAGCCAGTAACTAGCTAACAAAGTGTTTTTGTTTGCATCAAGACAGTTCTAGGGATTGGTATATATTTGAATGCGAATTAATATGTGAATATCCGCGGACGTATGCATGAATGTGTTTACATATTTGTATTGAGTGTACCTATCTCAAGTGTGTATGGTTAATATTGTGTGTGCGTGAATGTGTGTGTTTGTGTGTGTGTGTGTGTGTGTGTGTGTGTGTGTGTGTGTGTGTGTGTGTGTGTGTGTGTGTGTGTGTGTGTGTGTGTGTGTGTGTGTGCACATTTGGAATTTTGTGTATAGGCTCATTCAAAGGGAACTGAAATTGAGAATCTTTGTAATGTTTTACAAATCGTCGCTAGACTACAAATCGATTAGATTTGGAAGATTCCAGTCGGTTTATGTATGTATGTATGTATGTATGTATGTATCTATATATGTCATTATTCAGTTTTATTTCAAGATTTCTTGCCAATAGAGAAAGAAAATTTTTCTAACTTTGATGCAAGGCTCCATCATTAGAATTTCAACAACATTAACAGGGTATTTTTGCATGTATGTATGTATGTATGTATGTATGTATGTATGTATGTATGTATGTATGTATGGCTATTGCAATTCACAACGAAACATGTGTAAAATGTGGAAGAGTGTGCCTCTCAGTTGGCGGTCTGTGCAGTATATAATAAAGTGTGTAAAACTTTGGCTGCGCTTAAAAGTCATATAAGGGCATCACATGGCATCAATAATGAATCATTTCAATGTCTTTTTGGCAATGGCTTTTCTCGTGTAACGAGGGTGCAGCTATGATGTATGTACGTATATGTGCAGATTTGTATGTTTTGTTTATGTATGTACTCTCATGCATAGAGTTGCATGTGTAGGCATATATAAATCTCAACAAACCAAGTTAGAAAGAGAAGTAAAAGAATGGTTGGAAAATTCAACGCTTTAAATGAGGACGAGGAAGAATGAGAGGATAGTAATACTGAAATTGAGGACCGTTAAGAGAGAAACGAGGCGCCATCGACATCCAAAAGAAAGAAAAGAAAAAGGAGGAGGAGACGGAAGAAGAATAGGAAAAGGACGAGGAGAGGGGAAGAGGACGACGAGAAGAAGGATGAGGAGATAAATTTTGTCGGAGATATGGATGTTAAGAATAAATATGCAAATATTTATTCATTATAGATGTTGCAAACTAAATTACTTGGCAACTGAAGTGGGCTGCCAAGCTTTTGTAGGGCGTTCATTCTGCAAAGCTTTGACTGGGCTCAG
>NC_068987.1:25094769-25097893 GCF_001194135.2 Octopus bimaculoides | reverse complement strand
TGCAAAGCTTTGACTGGGCTCAGAATTATTGGTGCAGCAAAGAGGAGATCCATAAAAGCCATTACTGAAACTGCAGAGAAAACCACTAGGTATCTTTGTATAAAGAGGGGAGACCAGTGGTTGGCTGCGACTAGGATGCTAGCCAGGATTTGATCAGCCTCAGCTTGGTCAACTAGGTGAGTGGGTTTGACGTTGAAAGACCCGAAGACCCATTGAAAATGACGCATCCCAGGACATCTACGAAATATCTTGAAACTAAACTAAACCAATTTCAAATTTTGACACAAGGACAGCAATTTCTGGGGAGAGTGTTAGCCGATTACATTGTCCCCAGGACTGAGGTAGAGCTTATTTTATCGACCCCGAAAGGATGAGAGCAAAGTCAACCTCGGCGGAATTTTAACACAGAACGTGAACACGGACGAAATACCGCTGAGCATTTCGCCCGGCATGACAACGATTCTGCCAGCACGCCACCAAACTTTGATTGGGCTCGGTGCAACAAAGAGGAGATCCATAATCTTACATATATACTTAAATGATAAACTTCTAGAAAGTTTTACAGATTTTTACAGTTCCAGTGATGGATTGGATTTGTAGTCTTCGAATCAACTTTCTCCTTTCTGGTTTTGAGAAGCCTAGTTTCTTAAGATTGGTACTTAGGCTGTGAGTTACATATCCCAGAACCCCGATAATTACAGGTGAATGTATGTACATATATCTGTCTGTTTGTTTGTCTGTACGTATGTATGTATACATGTATGTATGTATGTATGTATGTATGTATGTATGTATATGTGTATGTATGTTTGTATGTATGCATGTATGTTTGTATGTATGTTTTTTTGTATGTACGAACGAGCATGTTTGTATGAATGTATACACGAGGGATTACCCAAAAGAAACCGGAATTTTGCAATATTATTTTATTCACTTAGCTTTACATGTTTACACTTTTATCGCCTTCAAAGTATTCTCCATTTGAAGCAATGCATCGATCCGGGCCCGTTTTTCACTATTTGAAGCAGTACTAGAACTCGCGCGATGTGATTCCTTTTAATGCCTCCGTTGTTTTTTCTTCACCTCTTTCATATCTGCAAGTTCCGTAGCACCATCTTTCGTCCCCAGTGATGACTTTCAAAATAAGGTCCGGATATTCTTCCACCTGTTCTTTCAATTCACGACACGCATTCAGTCGTGACTGCTTTTAATCTTCCTCGCTCAAAATTCGTTGGCAAGAGCTCCAGGACACATCAATCACATCAACAAGTTTCTCAATTGTTCAGTGACGGTCCTCCAACATCAATTCGCGAATTTTCAATGATGTTTTTTTCATTGGTTTGGGAGGTCGACGTGTATCTTGAAGGAGGTTGATCTTCAAGCGACAAGTGACCATTCCTAAAGGGTGAAAACCACTCATAAACTTATGTTTTGCTGATGGCAGCGTCCTTGTGAGCTGTTTGAAGCATGACAACGGCTTCGGCCGCTGTTTTACCTCAGGAGAAAACAGTGGAATTATTTGGTGAAATTATTTGGTTGAATTATTTGGTGAAAAAATACCACTAAAGCAACTTAAACCGTCCAAAGGACAGGTGCGTTTGCTAGTATATGTATGTATGTATGTATGTATGTATGTATGTATGTATGTACGTATGTATGTATGTATGCACATACATACATGTATGTATGTATGTAAGTATGTATGTATGAATGAATGTATGTTTGTATACATGTATGCATATATTTATACATACAAATATTTACATATATACATACAAATATTTACATATATACATACATACATATATATGCATACACACACACTCACGTACACACACACGCGCGCACACACACACACACACACGCACGCACACACACGCACACACACACACACACACACACACACACATACACATATATATATTCATACAAATAACATGACGGACTTCTTTCAGTTTTTTGAGGACACCTCTTTCAAGGACTAGCGTTCTTCTAACTTTTTTTTTACCTTACTCTTCAGATAAATAGTGTCAGATATCACGTTCGTTGGCTCAACAAATAAAAATGTATGATGTAATCGTTGTCTTAAAAGCATAGTGATACAGTGATATCTCGCTTCCTGAAAGTTTCCCGAGCCTTTGCCACAAAGTTCGAAAAGAACTGGGACCTGCTGACGGAGATCCAACATTATCAGCTAAATGCAAAATGCATGCACAGGGTTTTAATAGCATCATAACGTATAACTTTGTACAAAATATCCAAGAAATAATCGATATAATCCTCCGAAAATGAATCAGAGCCATTGCAAAGGACCTCATGTTTTCAGAATGCACCATCAGAATTGTGCATGAGGACATCCGACACAAGTGGTATGTTATGCAGAGGGGACAGTTTATGTCAGAAGTGATGAGAAAATCGTTCGATCCATGCAAAGGGCTTGCTGAACAAATTAATACACCAAGAGGCTGGAATGCTTTGGTTTTTCTCCGAAGAGAAAATCTTTGATCAAGACCAAAAGGTAAACCAAAAGAAAGACAGATGGCTATGCACAGACCCGAATGAGGTTCCATCAGTCATGCATACTAAGTTACCAGCAATTATGATGGTTCTGGAAAAGGTCAGTAATGAGGGAGACGTCATGCCTCCTCATTTTTTTTTCACAAGGCTTAAGAGCCAATACCACTGGCTACACAAATGTGTTGGAGAAAATTGTGAGGCGCTGAATAGACAGAGTATGCAATGGAAGATCGTAAACTTTTAACTAGACTTTGCACCGTCTCATAAAGCAAGGAGACCGCAAGCGTGGGTGCGTGTCAGTCCCCATGACCATGTTCTCTCAGACACATGGTCTCCTAATTCACTACCTCAATCCACTGGACTATTTCATATGGGGCGTTATTGAGAGAGAGATCAATAGCATCATAGTACCATACTATCTCTTGAGTCTGCCATAACCCAAATTGATGAAAATCATCTGATTCGGGTATATCAACGCCTCCGACACCATATTGAAGTAGCCATTGTTGTTAACAGTGGAGTTTTTGATTAGATGTGATAAAGGGATTCTCAAAATTGTTTGTAACAATTTGTTTTTAAATACAGTTGTTTTATTTTGGGGGGGGGG
>NC_068987.1:25089789-25094361 GCF_001194135.2 Octopus bimaculoides | reverse complement strand
GTGTGTGTGTGTGTGTGTGTGTGGTGACTGTGCACGCGTATGAATACACTTGTGAATGTATATGAGTGCGTCCATACGTGTGTGCCTGTGTGTGTGTGTTTATGTGATTCGCTCATGTCGGATGTAGGATACGAGTTGAAGGATTAATATCTTAATGATAGTAGAAGGAGAGGAGGAAAATTGAGAGAAAGAAATAGTGAGAGTGAGAGAGGAGACTGGTGAGACAGAGAGAGAGGGAGAAAGTGAGGAAAGAGAGAGAGAAAGTGGGGGAAAGAAAAAAGAGAAACGAGAGTGATATCGAAAGAGAATTGAAAGAGAAAGAGATTGAGAAATAAGAGGTGAAAACTGAAACAGGAAATACTTAATAGCACAAAGGAATAATTTGTTACAAGTGTCGAATAACTGTTCTCTGACAATTTTATCTATTTGTTCGTCTGTCCATCTTCCTATTTGACTATTCATGCGCTCAGTATAAATGTTTTTCTCCATACACTAGTACTCTAGTTAGATCTATCTATCTATCTATCTATCTATCTATCTATCTATCTATCTATCTATCTATTTAGCTATCTATCTATCTATCCATTTATTTAGCTATCTATCTATCTATCTATCTATCTATCTATCTATCTATCTAATCTATCCATCTATTTAGCTATCTATCTATCTTTCTATCTATCTACCTCACTCTGTACACACACACATGACAGAAGTAAACAGACACCTTTGTAATCCTTAAAACTCATCTAAATCTGAAATTATACATTCAAATTATCTATTACTTATTATGGTCTCTCCGCCATCTCACTGGCCCAATCTTTTCTCCACTTGATATTGGCTGGTCGAAGAAGTGGCTCCCTTCTTGCTGCTCTGCCATTGTAACCAAGTTTGTGGAGATACCTGACAGCTGTTCTGGGACTGAACTTATAGAGAGGATTATTCTCCACACTTCTCTTAACAAAGTGAAGGGTCCTGCCAGAGGGCACTGGTCGACCTGGACGAGGTGATGTGGACTCCTTCCCTCTCTGGTGAATTGCACAATCACTCTATTAGCTTTAGTAGGAAGGATCCCAAAGTTTTCTGTGATTTTAGGCTAAGTCCACCTTCAGATTGACACACAATATGACCTCTTTGAAAAATCAGACAGTTCCAAAACTTATTTTGTACATGATTAAACAGTCACAAACAGAACCTGAAACATGAAAATGTCAATAAAAATATAAACCTTTTCAAGTTAAAATAAACTTTTAAGGGGTGTCTATTTTAAAGGGTGTCTATTTTAAGGGGTGTCTATTTTAAGGGGTGTCTATTTTAAGGGGTGTCTCTTTACTTCTGTTATGTCTGTGTATAGATATCTGTCTAGCTATCTATCTATATATCTACCAAACCATCTCGCTACCTACTTATCTATTTATCTATCCATCTAATCGTCCATTCACCCACCCATATTTCCCCTTCTTTTCTTTTCATTTCTTGTCCTTTCTTCTTTTCTCTTCTTTTCCTTCTATCTTTCATTCATCCTTTCTTTCTTTCTTTCTTTCTTTCCTTCTTTCTTTCTTTCCTTCTTTCTTTCTTTCTTCTTCCCCTATACAATCAGGCATTTATCTGTCCATCTGTCAGCCATTTAGATATCTTAAGCTATTTACACATAGTTACTCATAGTTATTTTTTCACAAGAGAGTTCCAGACCCCAGTTATGAACTCATTTGCATACAGCCAATCAGAGCTCAACAATCAAACTAGTGGCCACCTAGTCACGAAAATACTCTGGTTGAGTTCTATACAAAATGTACGTTATAGCAAAATCTAACTGTTCTACACGGGTTAATAGGGGTGACAAATGTGAAATTTAGTGTATAAAGTGAATGGAGAGCTGCTCACCGATGATGCCATAAGTGTTGCCAATTTGCATAATTTACTGCAAAATGTAAATGAGTGTAGTTTCCTAACTTTTTGATTGATTTTGTGCATTTCTAATTTTAAATGTTGGTGTTGATCTGGAAACATCGTAATCAATATGGCGTGGTGTCGTATTGCGCCTTCCTTGCATGTATCAATGGGTACATGAAGTATCACTAATCTCAGTCTGAACATAGGTACCTAATGTTAGCTTCATTAAAATGGTGCTCAATTGATCTATGTATTTGGTGGAGGGACACGGAATGTGCTGCTTATGTGAGACCTGCTATGCTGTACTCACAGAGTGGCATACACCATTCTATGCCTGACTGGCTGTACTGTAGTAGTACACAGTATGTGGATTTTCAAGGTGAGCTCTGACTGGCTGTATGCAAATGAGTTCATTACTGGGGTCCGGAACACTCGTAGGAAAAAAAAATTCGCCGGTGGGACAGAGAAATAGATACAGCGATACAGAATTAGGTAGTTATCGATAAACTACCTAGATCTTATATATTTGCTATAATTTTTCCCCTCCATCCCTCTTTCTGTCTTAATATTTAGCTGTAAAGTAACTCAAGGGCCGTGAGTTTCGAGCATTACACTCATGAATTTCGTTAAGTGCAACAGGCGAAACACTGAGTCGTTGAATCACTATGTAAATTTACAGTTAAATAACAAATAAGTATATATGTTCTGCTTTAACATATTGAGTACAGTTTATCCGTTTGTAGCACAGAGAGAGAGAGAGAGAGAGAGAAAGAGAGAGAGAAAGAGAGAGAGTGGGAGAGAGAGAGTGAGAGAAAGAAAGAAAGAAAGAAAGAAAGAAAGAAAGAAAGAAGGAAAGAAAGAAAGAAAGAAAGAAAAAGGAGATGAAATAGGACCTAGAAAGATTTTACCCTGCCAGATTTTACCCCGCCAATATTTCATTTGTTTACGGTTGACAACACGTGCTGTCACGCACAAGATGACAGCTTCCAAATCCTGTTTTTTGATTGGTTAAAAATGATCAAACTTCTTTTAAAAAATTATTTCTGGAAGAAATTAAATATCACCCGATATTCAGCGTGGAAAATTACATCAATACACCAAATTTTAAAATGTTCACTAAACTTTGAAACTTCCACAGGTGCAACCAAACAGAAATGATCCATAGTTTGTCTTCGAGCCGAAGTTTTCAAAATATAATAAACATTTCTCGATAATTTCATTAAGAATACGTTTTATGTTTATATTCTGTTCTCTTTTTATATCATATTTTTTAAAATAGCTGCTGTTTTAACGCAGGAAGCTTGATGTAGATGGTCAACCTTACTGCAAGATAACAAAGTAGCATGCGGAGTGTGGTCTGTTTTCACATACGTGGTGTCAACATGTGTGTTACTGTTATTTGTGCAGACTTGTCCTTAATTTTATAATCACCATCCCTTCTCTTACATTCAACATCTGTTACTTGTTGGCGTAATTGTTTTGTCATGAAATAGTTTAGCTCTCAGTGAAGTTTGTCTCAGTATATTTCTATCTTAGTTGTAGACCTAACTGAGGGATATAATTAGCTATTTTGTAATAATTGCGTAAAAATGACTGGATAAGTGTATGTAAGTATATATATATATATATATATATATATATATATATATATATATATATATATATATATATATATATACATATGTATGGTTATCTTTTTCTTTTGCCTGTTTCAGTCATTGGGTTGAGGCCAAGCTGGGGCACCACCTTGAAATTTTAGTTGAACTAATCGACCCGAGTGCTTATTTTTTTTTTTTATGAAGTTTGGTACTTATTCTATTGGTGTTTATTGTCAGACCGCTAAGTTACGGAGACATAAACAAACCAACACCAGTTGTCAAAACTGTGGAGGGAACAAATACAAACACACACAAACACTCCCCCCCACACACACACACACATATACTATAAGCTTCTTTCAGTTTCCATCTACCAAATCCATTCACAAAGCATTCGTTGGCCCGAGGCTATTGCAGAAAAACGCTCACCCAAAGTGCCATGCAGTGACCCTGAACACAAGATTGCATGGTTGGGAAACAAGCTTCTCAACCATATGGCTATGTTTGCATGCATGTATGTATATGCATGCATGCATGTAAATATTGCATTAATGAGGACGTTATAGAGATAAGATGAAGTTTAACTATTTGTGCATCTTATAACAAGACTGTTTTTGTAATTCATTTATAATCTATGCCTTTTTATCAAGATTTTAAAGACAATTTCGAATAATTATCTTCCTCAGATATCAGCCATAACATAATGTTTGCATTGTCAACTTGAAGAAGCTTGGTCTATAAATGTTACACATGAATATAAACACCCACAAAAACAGACAACGGCGTTGTATAATATATGTAAGAGCACGCAAGAGCATGCACATATGTCCATATGTGCGCGAGTGTGTGCATAAGAAAGTGTACCAGGCATGATAGGAAAACCGGTTAAGACATGATGAGAAGGGGAGGAATAATAAGACGCATGGTGAGTTCGAGAGAAGGATAAAGCAAATAAATCATGATCTCACACGCATGCACACACACTCACACACACTCACACACACGCAGCTGCATAAATATAGGAATGGAAGTTCAGACTAGGAATAAAAGCATATAAAAAGCAAATAGTATAAATATATATATA
>NC_068987.1:25088639-25089494 GCF_001194135.2 Octopus bimaculoides | reverse complement strand
GTTTGAGCAACCACAACAGCGAAAGCGAAATTCAGTGGCATGTTTCAAAATGGTTCCGTTTCTAATAAAATATATACACGTTACTCCATGAAGGAAGGGTGTCCAATACATATTGTAGAATACATAATATATTAAAACTGGATTGATCTTGTGAGTCTAATTTTATGTCATTGCGATCTTCTGACTATTTCTCTCAAGATCACAGTGACATGAAATTTGAATCCTGATGTAAAAATTCAGTTCCAATAAAGTATATATATCTGTGTGTGTGTGTGTGTGTGTGTGTGTGTTTGTATCACGTCTGTTTTCATTCCTACACTTCACTCTGTGTTTCATATCTTCTCTATTAATAACTTTTACTTAAACATTTTCTAGTACCGTCTCTGGTGAAGGGATATATAAAATATTCCAGAAACAGCTGTAAGACCTCTTTATAAATGTTCTGAAAACTATTCCCAACCTTGAAATTTTTATCTCATCCTTTTATATATATATATATATATATGAACACACACGCAAGCGCGCGCACTCGCATACGCGTGCACCTATATATATAGGCGTGGCTGCGTGGTAGGAAGTTTGCTTCCCAACCAAATGGTTCCGGGTTCATTCTCACAGCGTGACACCATGGGCAAGTGCTTTCTACTATGACCTCGGGACGACCAAAACCTTGTGAGAGAATTTGGTAAATGGAAACTGAAAAGGACATCGTATGAGTGTGTGTGTGTGTGTTTGTATGTATGTGTATGTATATATGTGTATATATATATATATGTGTGTGCATGTGTGTGCATGTGTGTGCGTATATATATATGTGTACATATCATACGTATATATATATATATATATATATAT
>NC_068987.1:25087962-25088629 GCF_001194135.2 Octopus bimaculoides | reverse complement strand
GGAGAAAAAAAATTGAATAGTGTTCAATATATATATATATATGTATATGTATATGCATGTATGTATGTATGTATGTATGTATGTATGTATGTATGTATGGCGCATGTCTAATAAAAAAAAACATGTTTCCAAGTCTCACAGAGCACTTCCTCTTTTCTGGTTGGATTCCCATTTCCAAGCGTAGACACATGCAAAGTGGATACAATCAACTATATTGGCGCAGGTACAGCTCTGTTAATAAAAAGCTAATCTCGTAACTGCATACTTTTGGATTCGTACTCTCTGCATGGCGTATTGGATAAGTGTCTTCTACCATAACCCCAGTTTACCAAAGTCTTCTGAGTGAAAATTGGAAGACGCAAATCGTGTGAAGGGTGTTATAGGAAAACTTTTCAATTTTAATGAAGTATATTTAATTCGTCACATCATTTGCCACCTTCTCCAGCCCCTTGGGTACCTTTAGTGAAGACAACTTAGTTTAAAACATTCGGAGCTGGTCTCCGTTTTGATGATTACCTACTACCTGATTTCCAGCCCCGGAAATTTCATGGATGCTGCCCTAACTTCTCTGAGCCTATGCCATACAATATATAACGCATGAGCCCGGCAACGTTGTTTTCTCTCTCTCTCTCTCTCTCTCTCTCTCTCTCTCTCTCTCTCTCTCTCT
>NC_068987.1:25085483-25087518 GCF_001194135.2 Octopus bimaculoides | reverse complement strand
ATATATATATATATAAATATATGCATATATACATACATATATGTACATACCTACATATATATGTGTATATAGATGCATATATGGGTACAGGGCATCAAAAAAACGCCAACAAAATGAGAAACGTGAACATATATGGCCACAGGACATAAAAAACAAAAACGTAAACAAATGAAAAACGAGAACATAAAAAACAAAAAACATAGAAAACGAACTTTTTTTGGGAACAACGAAAGAAACAAATAGAGAAACGACACTCTTCCTCCTTGACTCTCTCTCGTTGCTCACACGTGGCCAACGGCTATCCATCTTCCTTTCTTCCATTTCCTTCCTAAAGAAAAGACGTGCTTTTGCTTGTCTCTTCTCAAAGCTCGTTTTTCCAGCGTTCACCACTTCACATCGTCTTGGCTTAACAGTCCTCACCCTTTGTTTTTACTGCTTTGTTCTTACTTTCCTGTTTTTGTTACCACTTTAACCCTCCGCAAAAAATCCCAAACGGTCCTGCCAACTCGCCTTCTTGATGATGATGATGATGATGATGATGATGATGATGATGATGATGATGACGACGACGACGACGATAACGACGACGATGATGACGATGATTGAAACAACGCCAGCAACAGCTATACCAATTGAAGCAACACCAATAACAGTACTCTCTCGGGGTCGATGAAATAAAGAACCGATCAAGTACTGAGGTCGATGTAATTGACTTTCACACACAATAGGCGCAGGAGTGGCTGTGTGGTAAGAAGCTGGCTTCCCAACCATATGGTTCCGGGTTCAGTCCTATTTTCGTTTGCAAATTTCTCAGTTCTTCAAAAACGATCTAAAATAAACATAATTACGTTTACGATATAAAGATTGATTTGGGGACTAACACCTAATTTTGTGTTAGTCCCCACCCGTAGTAAGTATCTTTAATGCAGTAAGTAATATCATAGAAGTTCCGCCTGCAACGGTTTTCTGTAAGTGTTTTTTTTAATCCTGAATATTGCGAGCTACTTATAGCTGTATTTATGTTTTGCTAAAGAGATCGAATAAGCCCGAAACACGTCCAGAAAAATGTCTTCATTGTTAAATTCAGGCCCATGTAGTTCACGCTGCATTACCGACTCTTCATATTTAATAATTTTCTAAAAATTATTTAATGTTTCGTGTCTGTCACTCTTTCTTAAAGTTAATCATTGATGTTTTATTCATTATCAAGTGTAAAATATTAATCAATTTACAATCTTTGACTCATTAAATCAAATACCATCTGGTAATTTAATAAGTTAGGTGTCAAAATGTGAGAATCTAAACATTTCCTCTTCAGTACATATTATGCCACCAACTTCTGTTTCAAACATATTCAATTAAGAGCTTTATGAAGTCTGTTAGAATATGATTGTTATTAAATGGAAGAAACTCTACATTAATAAAAAATATAAATAAATCAACAATAAATAAATAAATAAATAAATAAACAAAATGAATAAGTAAATAAATAAAGGAATAACAGTATGATGGGTGTAAATGTTGCTCAGTTTTGATACTCGTTTGTTGAAAATATAAACATAAAACACACGTGTTTCCATGTATAGGGAGAGATTCAATCTTTTTTTTTATTTAATGTAATTAACTAGAGATTTCAAGCAATTATGACAGCTTTTAACAAGCCATCTGTCTATACACACATATTATAGTAGAATATGAGAGTGTGTGTGTGTGTGTGTGTGTGCTTGAATGTATGTACGGGAATGTGTTGTTGAGTAGCATAATCCTAATTATGTCATATTACTAACAAGAAAGTCATCAAGCTTGCTGACCAGAAGCACAAAGCCTCAGCTGACCGACAATATATATACATATAATTTTTTATAGGCGCAGGAGTGGCTGTGTGGTAAGTAGCTTGCTTACCAACCACATGGTTCCGGGTTCAGTCCCACTGCGTGGCACCTTGGGCAAGTGTCTTCTACTATAGCCTCGGGCCGACTAAAGCCTTCTGAGTGGATTTGGTAGACGGAAACTGAAAGAAGCCCGTCGTATATAT
>NC_068987.1:25080166-25084989 GCF_001194135.2 Octopus bimaculoides | reverse complement strand
ATATATATATATATATATATATAAAGAGTTCCAACTCTGTCTGTTTTTTATGTTTTATTTATATTCTTATAAAATTAATGTGGGATATAGAATATGGAATATATAATATAAATAGTAAAATGAAATGAAGTATTGAATATATGAAATATTGAGTATTAAATATATAAGGGCTAGTATACTTTTCTGCTTTATAGCAGTCATTAATGTCCCGTCTGATCTGTCAGGAAGCGTAAGGATGCTTAAAAGCATACACCTGCTAGAAAAAATAGCTAAAGTCTTAATTAAACCACCGTACAGCACCAAGATAACAGAAAAATAACAGTAGGCGAGGACACGGATAAGAATTAAAACATTCAAAAGCACAACTATACAAGATTATGCAGTTTAGGACATCCCCATACCCGGATTTCGGCTTTTGGAAATTTAATCCTTGAGCCTCTTCAGTATGAACTACCCAGTAAAAATTCAACAGTGCAACAGGTTTTGTTTTGTGCCAAAAACAGAACATATGGTGCAGAAAAATTATAAGCAAAACATTCAAACACTAAGATTTGAAATAAGATGTCACTACTGTTTATCTCTGTTATCTTGGTGCTGTACGGTGGTTTAATTAAGACTTTAGCTCTTATTTCTAGCAGGTGTATACTTTTATGGTTCCTTACGCTTCGTGCAAATTTGTAATTTATATATATTTGTGTGTGTGTGTGTGTGTGTGTGTGTGTGTGTGTGTGTGTGTGTGTGTGTGTGTGTGTGTGTGTGTGTGTGAAAAGGGGGCGTCTGTCCCAAAGCTCCAAAGTTAGTTGAGTGACGTTTTCATGTTTGGATTTGTAAACTACGACAAGAATAACACTGGTCAACAAAGAATTTGTCCGATGAAAAAAGAAATGTGAAGTTAACGGTTTAAGAAATACTCCTAATTTAAATGACTATGAATAGAATTAACCTTGTGAAATCATAAATCCAGCTATCTGAGTCAATGAGTCCCTAAAGGTTGACAATACTGGCCATAGTGATTTAACATCCGAGTCACAAAGACGGCGTTTCACGCTATTGATGACGTGCGGCAAAGACACAGATGAAGTGAAACACACAGCGTGCAGTTGTCATGGTAACAAGCTGCTATTGCCATACTGTCTGTTGATTGGCTAAAATTACCCAGATTTCCCAAATTTAATTCCAAATAACATCAGATTCTTCAATTTACGAGATAAAGTAATTGGTTGATCGTAATCAAAATTCAGAGTTGTATCGATACACCAAAATTGAAAGCAATCTGAGTAAAATTAAAGGGGGCTCATTTTGCGAATGAGATTAACTAAATCCAGGGGACGTAAACACACGAACACCGGTTGTCAAGCGGTGACGGGGTGGGGGGACAAACACAGACACAAAGTGACACACACATAGATAGTAGAAGACGACGGCCTTCTTTCAGTTTCCGTCTACCAAATCCACTCATAAGTCCTTGGTCGGCTCGAGGCTATAGTAGAAGACACCTGCCCAAGGTGCCACACAGTGGAACTGAAACCCCGGAACCATGTGGTTGGGAAGCAAGCGTCCTCCTACACAGCCACGCCTGCATATATATGTGTGTGTGTGTGTTTATATATGCATGCATGTATATAGATAGACAGAGAGCGCGACAAAGAGAGACAGACAGACAGGCAGGCATAGACATATAATTAAGCAAATATAAATGTAAAAATGTTTGTGGGATATATATGTGAATGTGTCTGTGTATGAGTGTGTATGTATTAACCTACATACAATTATTGTATGCGGCTATGTACGTATACATGTGTGCGTACACGCATGTGTTTCTACTTAAAGATAAGTATTTAGATAGCAACACATAAAATACATACATCTCTTAATCAGACCGCGTGTATTTCTGTCGATTCCCAGTGAGCAAGCTTGTCGATCCATTAACCCCCCACCCCCTGCGTTTTCTACCCGCTCCCTCTCTTGTCAACCTATTTAGATGTCGGTCGGTGTGTCTTTTGGGAAATCGGCAGCGTGTTTGTCTTGTCTGTCTGCCTGTGTTTGTGTATGTCTGACTACCACTGATGCTGCCAACACGTTTTGAAGCTCAGGAACGTCCACACGTGTTCTCTCTCTCTCTCTTTCTCCCTCTCTCTCTCCCCCTCCTTCTCTCTCATGCACGCACGCGCACAAACACACGCACGCTCTGTCACACACACACACACACAGCTCATTTTTTTATTTGCTTTTGTCATCAGACTGCAACCATGCCGGTGCAACACCTTGAAGAATTTTAATGGAACAAATCGACACCAATACTCATTTTTAAAGTCTACTACTTTTTCTGTCGATTTCGTTTTGCCGAACCGCAATGTTTTGGGACTGTAGACAAAAAATCAGCAGTAGTGGCGAGGAACAAACATGCACGTGAATTCACATATACATACATACATACATACAGTAATCCCTTGACATATCATGGTTCACCTATCGCGCACTCAGTACATCGCAGATTTTTCTGGCTAATATATATATAAATTTATCGCAGATTCCTGCGGCCGATAGGTATTAATATTTTTTTTTCTTTCTTTTTTAGATTTTAATTATTTCTAAACTCTGAATTCCTGAGGAACTCAGCCTGCGAGGGAAAAAAGTGAGACTTGCAGGTCATATTTTCCAACTACGAGAAGATCGAATACCCAAGATATCTATACAATGGGTACGTGCAGAGGAGCGAAGAAAGAACGGTAGACCCAAGAGGACATGGCACGTCACCTTCAAAGAAGATCTGAAGCAACTTAGCATCACCTGAAAAAATGCAGGCAACAATGCTCAAAACAGGAAAGATTAGAGACGTCATGCTACCCGATGTACTGGCCAACTGTACAGAAGGAACTAAGACAAGGAAGATATATGTATGCATGAAGCTGGTCTTAATTACCATTTGGTAATTATGATACGTCCCTTAGAGGTGGAGATAATTTTTATAAATCAAGAATTTATGTTGTATGATATTTGATATACCTTTATTTGTCTACTAGCTGATGTACCCGGTAATTCCCGGGAAAGCGGGGCTTATCCTTTGGTTCCGTTCTCATAATTGTTTCGCTAATCCAATAACAACAATACAAAGTATGCAGCCCTTAAAACGGTTTTTGTGCATTTACAGAGAATACCGAACCGTTTTACACAGGATCTTGTTTTTAGGAATTCCCAATAAGTAATGTATACCCAAATTGTGAAATCAGTTGTGTAATAACATGAAATTAGTTACCCGATAGTAAGTATTCAAATAAAAGGGCTTTAATGCGTTCCCAGAGTATATAGGAGGAAATACTAATAAAGTATGTATACAAAAATCGTGAAGCATGTTACGTAATAACAGGCTAATCAGATATGAGATAATAACAATTCAAAGTAAATAACTCTGAAAAGGGCTTTTGTGCGTTCCCAGAGAATATTACCCTCAGGAGCGCTAGTGTTGGTATATTCGTGAATAAGTCACTAATCGAAATAAGTGGATCTGTTGTTTACGAAAATGTAATTTACTTGTTTAAGGGTTGTACTGGATAAATTGTGAAAATAACTCTAACAGTTCAAATGCTAAGAAATAAGCATACTCAATTTGATTTATACCAAATAATTTAGGAAAATAAATGAATTATTTCCCTTGGCTATATACAAGGATCCCTTCCAGGGGCAAATGGGTTATTTCCCTTGGTTTTTAAAATAAAATATATTTGATATATATAAGGATCTCTTCCAGGGGCCCTATTATCGATTTTTTTCAACGATCTGAGTATGCCATGAGATTTCCAGACGTGTGTTCTCACGTGTTAAGTCTCATCAAAATCGATAAAACGATGTAGGAGGAGTTTGGTAATTACTCCACAAATACACCCACAGACAGAATTTCCCACATATGTAGTAGATATTGTTCAAATACGTCTGCTGGTCCCTCTGAGTTATTTCTCTTAGCTCATTTTTCTTTCAAGTATACAAATAACCTAAGCCATGTATGTTTTTCTACTCGTTATTTTTGCGTAAATCTAACTCAGTTATGATCAACCTTTTTCGAGAAGCGGGCCGTGTGAGATATGTATCATCATCAGGCTGGTCGCACAACTAAATTTTCGTTAGGTGTGCCAGTCAGAAAGTCCCCCAGGCTTCAGTTTGTCCCATGACTCGTCAAAGTCCTTTGATTGCTGGAGATAAAGTCGGGTAATTGTCGTGCTGATGAAGGCAATTGAACCAGAAACACGCTTCCACGACTGTCCTCTTATCTCCAGACAATAGACCAGTCCTTTTCCTTAATGGCACGACAGCTTTGGAAAATTTTCGATTATCTCCCCTTCTCAAGTAGAGCTAGTCTTAATTACTATTTGGTTACTATATAGACACTAAACACATACAGACTTGTACACACATCTACACACACGCATGTCATGACTGTACACCCATACATAATAGTCTATATACTGGGTTTACAACTATACGCACAATAAAACGTGCACATGCATAATTTCCTTCACAATTTCCTCCCCGATTGCTCTTTTACGAATAAGAACCCATTTCTTCTAGGTCCCTTCCGGTTATTCGAACTCTGCTATTACAAACACGACTTGACAAAGAACAAACCATATTTTATATTAAACAAGTTTTTCTACCTCAACGCGCCTTCCTTACTTTTTATATCTAACATTCTGAAGAGCTTAAACCCCGAATTTTAAAATACTTTCACTTTCTTCATCTGTTATTGAACTTTAAACTAATAATTGCATTTTGCTTTCTGATATATTTTCGCCTTAAATCTTGAATACGCGCGCGCACACACACACACA
>NC_068987.1:25078709-25079490 GCF_001194135.2 Octopus bimaculoides | reverse complement strand
AATGTTAAAAATGTAAACTCATGATTATGTTATACAATATGGCGCATCAATGAATAAAATTCTTAGATCTTCATGTGTAAGAAAAAGAAATACTAAATGCGTATACTCCGTACACTTTCTTCTTTTTTCTTAGATTTAAGTTTCAAACTTACAAACCCGCCTGAAATTAATCTGGAAAGATTTGTTTCCCATATGGATAGTTCACCTTTAGGGGTGCACGGCACGTATTTGAAAAACTGGAATATTTCCCAAACAAATGCATCGCAATTTTTGGATGATTGCTTTTTATTAATAAATTCGGATTCAGCGTCAAAAATAACATTCTTTTATTCTTTTATTTGTTTAAGTCATTTGACTGGCCATGCTGGAGCACTGCCTTTAGTCGAGCAAATCGATCCCAGGACTTATTCTTTGTAAGCCTAATACTTATTCTATTGGTCTCTTTTGCCGAACCGCTAGATTACGTGGACGTAAACACACCAGTATCAGTTGTCAAGCGATGTTGGGGTGACAAACACAGACACACAAAAATATACACTCACATACACATATAAATATGTATATATATTCGAGGAGATTCTTTCAGTTTTTCTCTACCAAATCAACTCACAAGGCTTTGGTCGGCCGGAGATTATAGTAGAAGACACTTGCCCAAGATGCCACGCAGTGAGACTGAAACAGGAACCATGTGGTTGGTAAGCAAGCTACTTACCACACAGCCACTAGATTCGACATGCAATGACGATAACCACAAAGATCCATTAAGATTTATATATATATA
>NC_068987.1:25075925-25078264 GCF_001194135.2 Octopus bimaculoides | reverse complement strand
AGGCTCGAAAAGTTAAAGACGTTTTCAATTCCTGAGCGTTATACTAATACATCTGTTTGAATTTTCTACACCACCTGTCTTCGTCTTTTGCTTTTTTTTTTGTGAATTCTCCCTATATATATATATATATATATATATTCATATATGAATCATGGAGAATTATAACTTTTCCAGTGTATGTAGCAACTGCAATGATCAAAATATTAAGAATTGTTGAACTATTTTACGAACCAGCGAGGCGGTGAAGGGTACATATAATGTGACTCTAGATTAGAGTTTCTCAACTGTTTTTAACTATGGGCCCCTTGGATTCCTATTTTACATTGGTGGATCCCCATAACCATTTGGAGTTTAAAAAATCATATTTTTTATAATTAAATATTATTAAAAACTGTATAAAAAGATTGTTGACATATTTTGCGTATTGTAGAATTATAACCAATTTACTACACTTAAATTTTAACAACAAAATCTGGATCTTTTCTGTTTTGCTACACTTGTGGACATTTTTAAGTTTAAGGAAAATTTTAAAATTTGGTGTATTGATGTAATTTCCCACGCTGAATCTCAGGAGATAGTTGAGTTTTTCCAGTTATGTAACTCCTCATAACTTTTTTATTTTATGGAATTTTTGCGAAAAATTTTGCAAATTTATAATCTACACACGGGAATTCATACGATTATGCAAAAGCAAAATTAAGAAATTGGTGCGTGAGTTAAGGCCTGTTTAGCTGTTATTTTTTGCACAACTCACGACCACCTGTGTTTTAAGTATTTAATAAGCGAAAATTGACCACATGGGTAAGTAGCTCCGTAACAGCTTGGCTTATTACTTATCGAAACAGGTACTGTATGTATGCAGCTTTCGATTGGCTAAAATTACGTAAAATTTGCAAACTTTAAAAACTATTAACTTTGTATTTGTTGATTTATGGCGAAAATGAATTTCCTTTCAATGATTACCGTACAAAACTATATCAACATGTCAAATATAAAATTGATTGGAACAAAAATTGAAGAAATTGAAAAGTGGCAGCTAAACAAAAAAGATCCATGAATCACTGCTCCAAGTGCATTGTGATGGGATGGTAAAAGCTGAGATGTCTTTCGTCATAGAACAGCTCGATCAGGTCCAACCCGAGTGAAAACATCACCAACACCACAAGCAAAAGGAGTATAGAATTTTCAGAATGTGTAGCAATGGCCAAAATCCTAAGAATCGCTGAATTAGTTCTATGAATCAATTAGGCGGTAAGGAAGACACAACATGATTATTTGGCTTGCAAGAAACAATAGCCAAATCTCCTCCAAAGCACTCCTTACAGATCTTGTTTATTTTCTCTCAAAAGCTTGAGTATTTTCAAATTTTCACATGATTCTTTTCAAACAAAAAGAAAAAAGAAATGTATTTTTGTATGTTGCTGATGAAATTCGCATTCATTCTATTATATTTTATTTTCGTTAGAAATTTGATGTAGCTGTAAAAAAATACTTCAAGTGCTCAGAAGAAATTTAACAAGCTCCTTCCCTACTGTCTTAAAAAAAAAAAAGATAGCATACATCGGATGCTGACAAATGCGGGTGAATCATGATTGGAATGCGAATCGGGACTGACCTGGTTCTAAACAAGGACAATGACAATATAGTCGTAGATAATGAAATGGGATAACATACGGCTAACCAAGAATAAAAAGGAAGGGCGCATTATATATTGTAGTCCTTGATAGATTATATCTGAAGACGATACGGGTGGTTCCGACAGAAATTGTCTCTGATTATAGGATGCCCTCGATCAGAACCGAGCTGGATTAAACAACAAAAGTTATAGTCCTAATGTCACTTTTTAACGAGATTATATCCTTAACAGCCACAAACGTACCCTTAATTTTTCTTTTAGACTGCCAATGCCGTCTATTTCTAGGGCAACGGTTCTAACATCATCAGCAGCAGCAACATCACCACCATAACCAACACAAGTGCCATCATCATCAGCAGCATCACTTACCACCATCACCACTGGCACCACCAACAACAACACTGCTATTACTATCGCTGCTTCCAGCTCCACCATCAACGCCTGCTCTAGCACAACCATTACCTACACCACAATCATCACAACCACCACCAACACCACTACCGTCACAACCGCCACCACCACCACCACCACCATCACCAACAGTATTACTACCAGCGCAACCACCAGCTTCCTCTTCAGCACCAATACTACCACCATCTGCATCACCATCTACACCACTACTGTAACCGCCACAGCCATCCTCAATATCACCACTAACACTGCTTCCAACACCTTAAACATTCAGCACCGCTGCTTCTACCAC
>NC_068987.1:25074971-25075825 GCF_001194135.2 Octopus bimaculoides | reverse complement strand
TCGCAGAACATATATGCGATGGGGTTCGAATGATAAAGATTTTGCTGTCCGTGGTCAAAGTTGCCATGCTATAGGACTGGACCCGAAACCATGTAATTCGGAAGAAAATCTATATATTTATATACACTACACATACACACACCCACACAAATTATACATATACACATACATACATGTGTATATATATTCAGGTTTGTATGTGTATATATGTATCTACAGAGTTATTTAACACAGTATATGTTATGTATGTTTGTGTGAGTGATTGTGTGTGTGTGTGTGTGTGTGTGTGTGTGTGTGTGTGTGTGTGTGTGTGTGTGTGTGTGTGTGTGTGTATGTTGTTTATAATTCATTTCCTGTATTATTAGAATCTATTTGTATGATTCAGTCGAATATCTAAACTTCTGAAACAGGGTTGACTAAACATTATTACATTGGACAAACTGGAACATAGTTTTTATAATAATTACTGCCATATGTTTTAAGTGAAATGTTGCGACTTTTAATAAGTAGAGTGGAAAATGTGAAATAGTTAGAAATAATATAAATGTACATTAGTAGAACAGCGTGAGTGTATGTTTCTGCAGTTGACATGCTCTTATCTCCTTTTTCATTTTTAATCCTTCTGTTGTTTATATAGTTTAACTCCTTACCTACCAAGTCCTACTTAGTAGCAATATTTTGGGTTTGCTGACGAATGAATTCCCCAGAGATGTAACTCCACTTTTCACCTATGTAAATACAATAAAATTTTGTTTAACGTTCATTTGCTTGTCTGTTAACAATGCATAACATTTACATGTGCACACACACACACACACACACACACACACACACACACACACACACACACACAC
>NC_068987.1:25064045-25074597 GCF_001194135.2 Octopus bimaculoides | reverse complement strand
CATATATATATATATAGTCTAATGATTGAAACATGTAAAATATGTGTGCGTGCGTGTGTGTGTGTGTGTGTGTGTGTGTGTGCACATGTAAATGTTATGCATTGTTAACAGTCAAGCAAATGAACGTTAAACAAAATTTTATTGTATTTACATAGCATGAAAAGTAATATTCTTATTATATACCTGGAAAAGTATAGGACAGGAACTGTTTCTGTAGTGTACATTGCTTTGTAGATTCTTATAACTAAATCAAAGCTAGAAAAGCAGTCCCGCTGCGTCTTTTGGGAGTCAGTGAGAAAGTTATCCTCAGGCGATGTCTTGTTCCGAAGGCTTACAGCAGAAGGTATACAACTAAATACAGCCAATGGCCAAGTGGTAACATACACTCGCTAACTTTGTAGTTCCGAAGGCAGACATAGACACCATCTCGACTTCTGACGTTCACCCTCGGAACATCTCGAATATAATAGATGGAAGGAAGGAAGAAAAATCACAGCAGCACTTGGCTTGTAGCCATTTACAGCTGCGTAGACAGAAGCAGCATAAAATGAAGGGCCTAAACTGAAGGACAAAATGCATCACCCTATTCAGGAAGCGAACTCACAGCCTTGTGATTATGAACCCAACAGTCTGACCACTATGCTCAAACACAAATACACACCACACGTACGCTGGTTTGTAAACAAAGATACAGAGCTCCATCTTTTGAATGTAGATAACGAAAACAATGTCACATTTTAAACCTGAGGCAAGTCTTGAATAATTTTGCTGTTCCGCTCACAGATTGTATTTGTAATGTGCGAATCAGTTGGTTGATTTCTTTTTCTGAAAATCCAAACTTATCCAGACTGACAGTTAAGCATTTACTTACAAAACCAAGTGTTCCAATTATTATTGGTATAAATGTAAATTTGTCATCCGGATATAGAAGCTGGAGGTCTAGAAGCAGTTGTCCACAGTTATTTTCTTTCTCTTTGATATTCAAAGAGATATTCACATCAGTAAGACACCTTACCTCTATGACGGTACATACTTTTTCTTGTCTGTCCCAAACGATATCCGACCTGTTATGCTCACACTTGACAGATGTTTTGATGGAAATATTCTACCAGATGTTTTGATGGAAATATTCTACCAGATGTTTTGATGGAAATATTCTACCAGTTGTTTTGGTGGAAATATTCTTTTTTGTGCTGATATTTGTGTACGTATTCAATAACAAGGGGATTCTCTATATTTATTCCAGGACAATCATTTTTTTCCGAATGGCATTATATATTGTTTTTGCGACAATGTCACGTTGCATTGGGAGGTAGAGGCTTCATGACATTTTTAAGTAGCTGCTAATCACATGTGTGATGTCTTCCACAGAAATATGACAATCTACATTTACGGTCGCATCTTGGAACTCTAAGGGCTTCACTGTCTCTTATGTATGTATGTATGTATGTATAAATATGCAAGGGTTCTGTAAATTTGCGTGTCATTTTACAGTTCTATTTGCATAACAGTTTTTTTTTGTTAATTATTCAAACTTCATCATCCTGAGATCTAATTTTATTTAAACGTCTCTCACAGTGGAAATTGTGTATGATCTCTATGGGGAAACTAGTTACATTCTCTCTACTGAGTTAACTATCATAATATAGCATAGAAAGTGTTAAGTCATGGTTGTTTTTATTTTCAGGAGAAGAAGACTGTGAATGGACTAACAGCACCACTTCGGGGTACACATATATTAAATTTCCAGCCCACCCGAATACAAATTATAAAAAGTAAGTGATTACATTGCTCTGGCACCAATTAAAAAATTAGCATCATTCAAGTAATGGTAAACTCTTTCTTTCGTACAAATTTGTGGCTTTGGGCCAATCTTAAGAAATATTATTATTGTTGTTGTTGTTGTTGTTGTTGTTGTTGTTATTATTATTGAGTGAGAGAGCAACGCATGCCATCAAAGTGTCACTGGGGTACAAATATATGAAACCAAAGATATTCATCACGACTACCCATCTGATAAGAGTATACCAGGTACATGCATCACAACCATATGTACATGACATAGTGACCTCATATGAAGATAAACAGTGCATGATCTTGCAGGTGGGGCCCATTTACTCCGGTTGAGTAGCCTATCCCGCGCAAAAGATTCCTGAATAAGATTTGTTTAATGATGAACGAAACACTAATGTTTCCAGAGGTGAATTATTCAAAACCCAAATAATTCCTCACGACACATGGCTATGATGCTCCCCCACTATTTCTGCTTGTGATCAGAAATGCTCCTATCGTCAGCTACTAAGGGACATGCTCAACTAGTTCAGGCCAAGCAACTGACAAGCAAATCTGTGTTACTGATCAGAATATTTGCTGTAGCCATCTTTTATATAAAGACAAAATTTGTTTATGGTAACATTTCTAATCAATTAAGTTGTTGTTGTTGTTGTTGTTGTTGTTGTTGTTGTTGTTGCTGTTGCTGTTGTTGTTGTTGTTGTTGCTGCCGTTGTTGTTGTTGTTGTTGTTTTAGGGATACTTTACGGTATTTGTTACAGCACTTTACATTCCCATTCGAAATTCCGCCTAGGTCAATTTTGCTTTTCAAGGACTGAGTTAGTGAAATTTGGTGAAAAAAAAAAAACAAAAAACAAACTTACAACCCTGTAATTTTAACTAACTCCAAGTAGCATGGTATATACTGTGAGTAGATAAAAATAGCTCGAAGACAAATATTAATTTAACTAAGCCAGTATACATTATGTCAATCATTGTTTTGTTATCTCCAAAACTATACTCTATTGGCTTCCTGCCCCCATTTATATCAGTTTCGGTTTGTACAAAATGACCTTAGTAAATATAACATTACGGTATCTGCTTTACTAATGTATTTTGAATGGCATCATTGTCTGTCTTGTTTTGCTAACCAGTGTTTACTTTAATCCCAGTTATTTACATGACTGCTGAAGCACCTACTGTTTCAGATTGAGGCATTCAGGTGTAAATGTTCAAAATTTCAGCTTAACATATACCTTTCCCACTTTTTCTTCTATTTTGAAAAAGAAATTTTATCTAATTCGTTGATCACTGTATTTTAGTCGGCTTCATTAATCCTTGTTATTTTATTTAGTTTTAGTATTTCCTTATTTGAGATTAGACTTAGCACACATTTCTTGTACAACTTCAAATTGTATGTCTTTACTGAACTCATTCATCAGCTTTTGAAAAATTCTGTTTAATTTTCATTAATCATCGTTTTTGTTTTTCTTTTTTTATTGTCATGCTTTGTTCTATGTAAATTTTCAATCGCTTTTCTAATTTACCTTATCTATTATCGCTGTAGCAAATACAAATATAGAACCGAATGAAATACCCGCACCGGATAAAATAATATATAATATTTGCTCCGACTCTTTACATTCCGAGTTCCAATCCTGCCAGAGTCATTTTTCCTTTTGTCCTTTCGGGTTCAATAACATAAAGTATTAGCTAAGTACTAGGCCACTGGTATCAACAAACCCTTTCCGTTCAAAATTACTAATCTTACAATAATAATTATTGTTGGTTTGACAGAGTTGCTAGAGCGTCGGAAAAAAAATAAGTTCAAATAGCGCCGAGGTTAACTTTACCTTTTATTATCTCAGGTTTGATGAAATAAAATACCTCTAATGTACTGAGACCTAAGATACCGACCATGCTCCTCCAGAAAAATTGCTGCTCTTGAGCCTAAATTAGAACCACTCATTATTAAGAGAAACGAGCTGACAGAATCGCTAGAGCGTCGGTCAAAACGTTTTCTGGCATTTGTCCCGACTCATAAGGTTGTGAGTTCAAATGTTGCCGAGTTCAATTGTGTCTTTTATCTTTTCGGGGTTGATAAATCTACTAACCCCGCCCTTTAAGATTGCTGGCCTTGTGCCTATAGTAGGAATTATTATTATTATTATTATTATTATTATTATTATTATTATTATTATTATTATGTTAGTGCATGTTAATTTAGTTACCAGGTATCTTATATTGTGGTTTGGTGACAGCAAATCTCAAGAGTCTTCCTTAAGATTCTTGCAGAATATATGACGGTACTTTTTTGCAGGACGACAATACAAGTTTCAATTCCAATCTTTATAGTAATAATTGCTATCTTGGCCTTCCACAGTTTCATCAACTCTCTGGCTAGATCCTGATATTTAAGAATGTTTTTTCAATTATTTTGGTATCGACTCTGCTATCATAGGGAATTGCAAAATCTATGATCTTACACTTTTGTGTATTTTGTTCACTATGATGAAATCCGGTCTTTTTGCGTCAATAGTACGACCAGCTTTTTTGGTGATATCCCACAAGATCTTGTAATCATTTTCTATTGTTCGTGTACATACCACTTTTCTGTTATTTTGAAGCTACGCACTCGGCTAATATCCCATTGCACTCTTTTGCCTACACAGTCATGTTTGCGCTTATATTTCTTTTGTGTTGGTATACTGCGTTTACTCAAAAGCTGATTGATATTTTCGTCTTCTTTCCTGCAGATTCCACATTCGCTGTCTGAATGAGTTTTGTCGATCTTTGCTTTTATCAGAGTTACTCTAAAGGCTTGTTCCTGAGCGGCCATAATTAGCATTTCTGTCTCTCGTTTCAAATTCCCATTCGTCAACCAGAGTCAGCAATCTTTATTTCCAAGATTTTGGCCGTGTAGTTCCATCTCTTTCCATCTGTTTGCTCCGTCGTTCTTTCTTTTCTCTGAATTCTCTTATTGTTTCGGTCACTTCTTGGGTATCGCTGGCTGCCGATAGTATTCTTTATTTACTCTGCACAACATAATTTTTCAGAACTCGCCTTCTGCTTTTAACAGTCCTCTGCCACCTCCCTATCTTGGTAGGTAGAGTTGGTCGGTATTGCTTTTAGTGCGTTGTGCATTGTGAGCACTTTCCTACTTCTATGCAAGTTTTGTAGCTCGACCTTTGTCCATTTCAGAAAGAGAGCAGAGTATCTCAATACGGACACAGCCCAGGTATTTATGGCTTTAATGATGTTTCCGTCATTTAATTTTGTTTCGAGCACCTTCCTAATTCTT
Source organism: Octopus bimaculoides (assembly GCF_001194135.2). Taxonomy (NCBI): domain Eukaryota; kingdom Metazoa; phylum Mollusca; class Cephalopoda; order Octopoda; family Octopodidae; genus Octopus; species Octopus bimaculoides. The sequence goes on along the minus strand of NC_068987.1, from coordinate 25,069,526 downwards.
CTCTTGTACACTTTAGTGACTTTCTCTCACATTTTCCCTTCCATTATCCTATTGTCTTGCACAATTCCTAGATATTTGTACTCTTCATTATTCCACAACAATCTAATGATATTGTTTTCTGGCAATTTAATTCCATCACAGTTTACATTCCAGCCTCTCTTCATAATTAGTACGATGTATTCTGTTATTTTTTCTGAATACTCTCACTGTTTGTTTTATTTTCTGTAAACAGAGATCATCCACATAAAGTAGGTGATTTACTCTCATCTTGGATTTGGTAAACTCATAATTTCTTAGTCAGTGGGATTAGCACAATGACAAAGAGTAACGGAGACAGCTAGTCTCCTTGGAAATGTCCCTGCGTATTTTCACATAGCCTAGTGATTCATTTGCACACGTTGGCACTGTTTCCCACACTTTCATTGCTTTCTCCAAAAACTTGTTTATCTTTTCATTGACTCCGAGATTCTTCAGACATTCCAAGAGCCAGCTGTGTAGGACATTGTCGTAAGTCATCCTGTAATCTATCCATCCAACAACTAAATCCTTCTTCTTTATTCGTACTTCATTTCATACTCTACTATCTATATATAGCAGATCAGTAGTTCCCCATGATTTCTTCCTTAATTTCTGTGCTTCCTCCTCCTCCTCCTCCTCCTCCTCCTACTACTACTACTACTACTACTACTACTACTACTACTACTACTCATCATTCTCATTATCATCATCACGTAATAATCTACTGCACCTATGTGTTCATGAAATGTGTATAGTATTGCCTTTTGGAAGGGTACGACTGTGTTGTATGTTATATAGCTATTTTGTTTTGTGGTAGAATTTAGTTTGTTGCTTCCTGGTGTTATATAGGAGTGTTGTCTATTTTCTCTTTGTTCTATACCAGTGGTTCCCAAACTTTTTCGCTCCCTTGGCACCCAGGTCACAGTCCCAAGCACTCCCCCACCCCTCAACTTAACACCACAAACCCACAAACATAGATCTCTTTCTGAAGCAAATTCAAAGCAACTGCATTTCACAAATGAAACTTAACCTAATTAACCTATTATTTTGTTGTTTTTACAGCAGTCGCCCTCTCGATCACTCCATTATCACCCCACTTTTCTACAATGCCCCCTTGGAACTTTCCACTACCCCCAGGGGGAAGTACTGCCCTCTTTGGGAACCACTGCTGTACGGGGTCCGTACAATGTGAGTTATTTTGTTGAGTGACATATTTTGTATGTGTTACTTGAGTTGTGCTACATGTTTCAGCGCTAGGTGGGACAGTACTTGTGTAGAGAATGAGTTGTCAGAGTAGTTGATGGTTTGAATTGTGTTATAGTGTCGGGTAACGATTAAACGGTGTAACAGATTTTTTTATCTATTTCTTTTTGCCTTTGGTCAGTAAGTGTTATTTCTTATTTGCTTCTATCTAGAAATCAAAGGAAATGACTATTATTCACTTCAATCTTTGTTTTTGTATCATGGGCATTAATGTCTTAAAACTAACCTATTTTTCATTACATTTCAAACAGAGTCGGTGCTGAGTTGCTGAAACAGAAATATTTTTATAGCAAATACAACAAATTTACTTGTCAGTTGCTCGACCTTAACCACTTGAGCATTGACAATATGTTCATTTCTGATCATGAGCAGGAGTAGTGGGGGAGCACCATAGCCATGTGTTGAGAAAGATTCTTTGAGGTTTGAATAAATGTAACAAAAGCAAAGTTTGAAGGAATTATTAGCCATTTTTTATACTCTCTAAGGGTTAGCAAATATGAAATAACTGTTGTTATCCAAGGACAAAAATTGTGTAATACAGTGTTTTTTAAGAATATTACTATGTAAATTTGCTGGGTAGTGATTACGTGGGATATATGTTGTGAGGGTTGTGTTATATTATTAGAGAGTAATTCTGGAGATGCTTCAAGTTTTTATAGCGTATAGGTTATAAAGTGTACTGTGTGAATTGTGATATTGTGTTGAAAGTGTATCGCATGGGATGTAAAGCTGAAAAGTCTGACTGGCCTTTTATCTTCTTGTTCATATTCTTTTTTACCGTATCCAAAATGCTTAGCTGCATTTCATCCGTCTTAACGCTCTGAGTTCAAATTTCGCCAAGGTCAACGTTTGCCTTTCATCCTTTAGGGGGTCGATAAATTAAGTGCCAATCAAGTACTTGGATCGATGTGATCAATTATTCCCCTCAAATTCCAGACCTTGTACCTACAGTAGAAAGGATTCTTCTTTACCATATCTAATATTTCAATTATTATTGAGACCTTTTTAACGTTCATTCCCACATCCTGCCCATTTTCAGTTCAAGACCCTAATAATTTGATACGTTCTCGACCACCTTCTATGTACTATTTTTTCCGGAAGGGTTACAGATAATTTTAAGCCCGTCCCTGATAATTGTACCTCGAGGTTTTGCCACCAGCTCATACTTTGTTTATACAGGCATGCTGCATATTAGTGTTATCATGTACCATGTTTCGTTCACGCTTATATACTTCTCAGTATTCACTTCGAAATGTTAGCATATTGCTCAGTGCATATAGCTGCCTAGTCGATAGAGTTTGTGGAAATATTCTGACTTTGCAAGGATTGATGAGCAAAAGGGGCAGGTTCAGCTGTCTCGTTATACTGATCGCATAGTTTGCACTGATGTTAGCGCCTTGTTTATTTTGTGATTTAAAGTTTTTCTCTCCCTGTGTGGCTAAACATTGCTCTTGTTGCGGCTAAACTCAAGCCTGACGTTGTTCGTTTTCGTCAGAAGCTTTTGGAGATAGCATTGGATTTTTCTCTTATTAAGTGTTATCTATTGCATGTTGTCTGTGATCAGAAATTTTATAGTATGTTCGTAGTCTAGTTTTGAGAGACAGATGACGTTCATATGAATAGCATAGAACTTTCTCATTACCGAGCTGAAACTTAGTAGCCAGATATATTTTTCCAGCTTTGCTGTATTGTGATTCCAACTATACTTAGCCGGAGTTAGTGCAGGACAAACTGATGCAATGCGATGGAAAGTATAGCAAATAGATCTCCGTCCGTTTTGACGATGATCTTTCAGTTGTTCAATTTATTGAGCTACCTGCACATTGGATTAGATTGTCATTCTCAGGCACATCCAACATGACAGAGTGTGTGAGAAGGCAAGACTCTCAGATTTGAGATAAATCCTTCCGACGAGTTTCTTTTTGTTTAATGTTCCATTTTTACTCACAAGGTTTCGGTAGATCATAAACTACGGTAAAAGATACTTACTCAAGATGCCACTCAATGAGAGTATCGACATAGTAAAAGCACTACACAGGCAACGAATGTCGCCAGTGTAGTGCATGTAAGAATCGTGGACAGTCCTTCAATATGTCAAGTTGTAAGAACCTGCTAGATAGTCATGCTTCTGTAACCCCAACATACTGGATATGACTACGTGGTTCAGAGGAAGCGTCTATTTTATACGTGGGATATTCAGTTCATGGTAGCATTGGGCATGTTAGAGTTCATCTTTATGGTGCTATTGCCGTTATTGTTTGGCCCCAAGGCCAACATTTATTGGATAGACAGACATTATCAAAGATGCATTAACTGCTAATGCCCTGTCATTTTATATTAAATCTAATTTACTTTTTTTCTCCATTCAGACAGGGAGTGAACTTTGAGGGAGATATGACTGCTTTTTCTAGCGATCACTTTGTAGTCCCCTTTTCAGTATGTTGTTGTATATGTTCTTTATGAAGATGTTATTTTTGTTTGTTTGTTTTCCTTCGATGTTATTTTTGTCGATGCTGTTGTTCTTGTTGATTTTGTTGTTGTTGCTGCTGTTTAACTCCAGGTCAGCACGAAATCCAGCTGCCATATATGATGTCAGACACTCCAGCTGTGATCACCCCTTCTTTCCTCCAGATAGTGTGTATCAAGCACTACATTATACAATGTGACCTTTTCATTGTAAGGCTTTGGGGCGTGATTTGAAGGAGTTTAGCTGGTACTTTTAGCAGGCCAAGATAACTTCGTGCATACGCATACGCATTTTTATTGATATAAGCGTCTTTATTGGTTTTCGATTTTAGGTTCTTGTCGATCGAAATATATAATTCGATTGTTTTCTGTTTTTTGGGGCGTGTGTGAGAAAGAATAATACTCCAGTACCGATAAAAAATTTACGATAAGGTTATACGACCAGAGTCGACAATATTGCGATTTAGGAGAGTCGTTAGAACGTCGGATAAAATGTTCAGGATTTGTTCCGGCTCTCTTCCTTTTAAGATCAAATCCTGCTGAGGTCAACTTTATTTTCCATACTTACGAGATCGATAAATAAAGTATCAGTCCAGTTCTAAGGTCAATTTCTTCTTCTATCTTACTTTCTCGCAATTTATTTATCATTGGAAGAAATCGACTGTATCGTGTGAGTAGGAAAAATAGTGGGATGTCAGTGATGACGGCCTTCTTAATGTATAGATCATTAATATGAGAGAGACGACATTTTGATGTTACTCTCCAAATGACTTACCGAGATTGGAGGTACAATTCATTCTCAAAGATTTACTAACCACAAATAAGATCTTCCAATATATGGAGACTACAAAAAGATAACATTTAGCGGTTCTTTGTCTACTCCCTCACTATTTCTCTCTTTTCTTCTTATTCATAAGGAGAACTGGATATATTTTTTAGTATGTCATGGCTTTATATGTTCACACGAACGTTTAGATAAAAGTAAATATGTAAGTAAATAAATGCACTGCATCCTGCTACCAAATAATTGCCTACCACTATTTCTTCTTGAAATTTATAGTGGACGAATGTCATATTTACAAAGTAATATATGATATTTGTTTTAGGAAACACCATGCATTTCAGTCTACATAACATAGCTCTCTTATGTTCTAGTTCATTTACTACAGAACCATATGTTATGGCTTGGACTACAACCATATCAATGGGGTAGGAGGTATTTAAATAGGTTTTTAGGCTACATGACTTCCATGAAATATAAGGTTTGGTTCCGACTGTAGGGCTATGAGTAAAACATTATGTTAATAACTCTGTTTACAAAGAGGAAAAGAAAATATAAGAATGTAAGCTATAAGTAATTCCCTCTAGCGTTGTGACAGATTCAACCTGGAATCGAAACCAGATTGCAGACTACTTTGGCCTTACAGATCACCATTTCTGTCTTTGGTTTGAGCATTTTCGTTGGCGTCTCAGATTTCAATTTTAGACTTCGGTGGATTTATATTTAATTTGCTATATTGTTTGACGTTCACATTCAACAAATCAACGAACGTGAAAAAAGAAGAAGAAAAAAGAAATCTTTATTTGGTTTGAATCTTACAAATCCTAACAACTTCATGTGAGGCTAAGTTCTCACGCAAAATGCATTAATATACTCTGATACAAACGCCGATTTCACATACAGCAATACTCATATAGGTACTATGTATGTATGTATGTATGTATGTATGTATA
>NC_068987.1:25061530-25063913 GCF_001194135.2 Octopus bimaculoides | reverse complement strand
TTTAACGAATCTTTCACCAAATAATCGCTTATATCCTTTAGATTGAGTGTATGTAACGAATTGTTGGGAAAAATACGCAGGACCCGACATTTTCCCTCTCATAAAATTCTGGAAAATAGGTATTTTTTAATGAAATTTCATACAAATACCTTTCAAACGGCATTGGTTACGATTACAAAGAAATTTGTAGGCAAACTTTTTGCAAGGGGTGAGATGGGGGGAGTTTCAAGGTCGAACCCACAAGAGTAAACAAGAGACAGAGACAGAGACAGGCATAAACAAGGAAAATGCCCCTTGGATTTGAATACTATGCAAATATTCTTTTAAAAAACTTTCCTTTTAATTTTTCCAAAATTTAGTTGTTTTCAATACTTACAGTTGAAAAAGTCTCAATGACTGAAACCGGTACTGAAATGTTTTTTATAAAATTATTTTAGCATTTTCTACCTTGACTTTTTTCCCATATATATCAACTGGTGTGTTCCTTTTCAACCTTCTACACACACACACGCACACACATATATATATATATGTATGTATGCATGTATGTATGCATGTATGTATGTATGTATGTATGTATGTATGTATAAATATTTGCATAAGTGTATCATTAAACAATTAGGCATTCAGAAATTAGCCTTGATATGTTATTTGAAGGCTAAGTAGCCAGTTATATTTATTATCAACTTATTAACAAGTAACAGTATTTTGGGATGGTTATAATGACGTTGATTGTAGTCAGTGTCGATAATACTGGCTTACAAAAATTTCTTTTTGCTCTGTGGCAAGGATGTGAATAGGTGTTTTTTTTTTTTACTAATTTTGACGTGGTGATTTCAGTTTTCTGAACAGTTTTGCTCTATCACCTCTAGTATTTTTGTTTTCACATATCCCAGTTTAATTATACTGAATATAAATTCAAAATATAATTTGTTTATATCATCTGTTACAAAGGCATATTACAAAAGGAAAAATAATACAGCATAAATACAGAATATTTATGGAACTAAATTACTTGGATAATACAATACACAAATCATTGTACAGCAGGCAGTTAGAAATGAGTTGTTTTTTTTTTCTTGTTCTTTTTTCTTCTTTTTTGATCGATCTTGTGTAGTTTGCCTCCGGGATGTCACGCAAGAGCATCCAGCAAAAGTCCCCCATCATGCTGGGGTTCCATTTGCCTTGGTAGTTGCTCTCCATCTTAGTAATATCGTGATGGGACCTTTCTCCATGCTCATCATTCACTACTCCGAGCTTCAGAGAGAAGTTGGGGTGGGAGTGGAGGAAGTGAATTTTGAGTGACATTCGGCATCCAATACCCTCATAAGACTGTAATAACTTCTCGATACACTTTTGATAATCTAGTACTCATGTGTTATGAAGGAGGCCAAGGCAGACTGACTTAAATACTTCCTATGCTCTCAGTTCCTTTAAGGTAAGAAGCTCCTCAAAGTCCTTATCCTTCAGCATTTCTCGGATCTGATGTCCGACGAAGATGCCCTCCTTGAGCTTAGCAGAACTCCGAGCAGGGAAAAGAGTGCTCAAGTGTTGGAAGGCAACGCCATTTTTGCTCATAGCCTTCACGAAATTCTTCATTAAACCAAGCTTGATATAAAGAGGATAAAGAAGCATCTTGTTCAACTCCACCAGAGGATTTTCTTGGACACTGTGTTCACCAGACGTGAAAGTGCTCCTAGATCCCCAATCGTTCTGCTTGTAGTACTTGGACAGTCTGACTGTTCTAGAGACAGAGAAAGCAACAGTACTTTGTGAAGCCCGCTTGCATACCCATAAGGAGTCCAATGACCTTTATGTCCCTGCAGAGACTCCACTGGTTGCACTTGATAGCTTCCAAAAGGAGCTACATATTGTCATACGACTCCTTCAGATGGCTTGAGTAGGCAATGAGAATGCTAGAGTATTTATTCCCATTGTGCAGGAGCAAAGCCTTCAGACTTCGCTTGGAAGAGTCTATGAGAAGACGCCAGTCTGAGGGATTGCGTGGGAAACCAAGGAAGGTGAGCAATCCAGAGACATTTGTGCAGTAGCACAACTTGTTTTCCATGTCGAAGAATGAAGCAAAGTCTGTATGTATGCATGTATGTATGTATGTATGTATGTGTGTGTGTGTGCATGTGTGTACGCGTATGTGTATGCCCGTGTTTATACCTGTGTGTATATGTGTACATGTGTGTGTGTGTTTATATTTGTATGTATATATTTGATCATATTAGTAGACCATATGGGGTCTACATTTAGCATATTAGGAATCCACCTAGTGGTCATTCCTCTTATATATATATATATCTTCGCTCCTTTGCGCCACATGGGCTCAACTCCCCACCCCTCTTCATCTAACCCCCCTCCCCTGCCTCTCCCC
>NC_068987.1:25059871-25060527 GCF_001194135.2 Octopus bimaculoides | reverse complement strand
TATATATATATATATGTATGTATGTATGTATGTATATATATATGTATGTATTTCATCCTCTTAGAAATATGATACTCATTCGTTTTTTGTTCAATCTTTAGCAATCAGACATGCAGTTGGCAGATCTTTTCTGGAGGCGAAGATTTAGCAATCGAAATTGAATGGACTCGAATAGATATTGCCTTGTCTGATGGATGCAGTGAAGACTATGTGCAAGTGTATAACGGTGAGTTCGAGGATTTCCTACAATTAATATATTAAATGCTAATATGTGTGGGTACAATCGTGTTCTTACGAAGATCGCTCCTCAGCAACCTTGGTTCAATACTGCAGCATGGCAACAAAATGGAAACGTATCTTCACCTACTGTCTGAGTGGAATTTAGTTGACCGGACACTCTACGAAAGCCCGTCATGTGTATGTGTGTACGTGTATGTGTTCATGTGTGTATGCATATACCTATTCACACTCACACACACGCATATATGTATACATACATACATACATACATACATACATACATACATACATATGTATATGTATACACACACACATATATGCCCTAACCTTAACACCAAATATATATAGTGCGTGAGTTTTTATTGGCTAAACTGGCAACATGACCATCCCCAAATACAACAATATATATATATATA
>NC_068987.1:25047606-25058532 GCF_001194135.2 Octopus bimaculoides | reverse complement strand
TGTGTGTGTGTGTGTGTGTGTGTGTGTGTGTGTGTGTGTGTGTATGACGGATTCTCTCGTCGCGGACGACAAATGAGGGTTCACTAAAATAAAGCGGTGATCATGTTCTATTGACACGAATGCTTTGCAAACATTTTGGCAAATACATCACATATATAAAAGAAAAGGAAAACAATATCTCATTAAAAATGAAAGTATTTCGAAAAATCAAAAAATTGTCAACTAGCTTATGACTGGGTGTTAACACTTTACTCAAATTAGCTCCCCTACCGAACTTGCACCACAGCGTCAAGTCAGCTCCAGAACCTGTCGCATACGTTCCTCTGTATCTCTGGGAAGATCTTCGAACACTTCCTTGATCTTGGCCACCAGCTCGGCCTTGGTGTTGCAGGCAGAGCAGTTGCAAGCAGAGCGGTGTCTTTCTCAACCGTGCTCACTCGGGAGAATTAGGAATCAGAAATTGGGATTGTTGAAACTTTAAACATTCTCCGACAACCGCTTCTGACTCTTTCAGGAAGTATGGCAAGGAGTCGAATCCTGCTGTCACACATTTGACCTTCCAGTATCAACCCTCTCTAGGCAAGATTTGACTATAATCTTCAGCCGTCTGAATTAAGCCCAAGGCTCCGTTAATCAGTTGTTGGATGAACTCTGGCGTGCGGACGCAGTCACAACGCCTGCTGTGTCCCTTGCTGTTGATGTAGAATATCAAAAAAGTTGACACTACTTAGTTTCGTCTCAGTTTCGATCCTCAAGCCCATGCACTGGAAGAGTGCAATAATATCGTTTCCTTCTTAAGGCTACTGATCTCATGCAAATTTATATTGCGGGTAAGAATAAAGCTTTTATTGCTGGATCTTCTAGCTCTCGAATATGAGAATTCTGAATGTAAACAATCCAAAATATATGCCCCGTATAAGTATTCATAATTCTAATCCGTCATATGCATCCATTGGCACATCAAACATCTAATTAGTATGTATTTATGGAAGGTTAGAAAATTAGACCACATTCTTGGTGTGGTAAAAAGGAAGACACAATTAGGAATTATCTATTTCTCTCACAATTAACAAAATGTAATTTGCTAGCAATTATTGGGATCAAAATGGAACATGTTTGATTACATAGACGACAACGACGGTGACGACGATGATGACGATCTCAGTTATCATGACAACCTTATATTGTTCATATAATTAAGACAACTTCCTGAGCCTTGATAATAAATACTTTAGTCCCAAATTGTTGTTAATCCCATTACAAAACGCACTTTTACAATGCTTGATTCCCCCCGACTAATTCAAGATGTCTCGGTGACTATTATTGACAGCCTACGCTCTCTTTAATGACACTCAATGAAACCTATACTTGTGATTATTACGAACGCCAAACTCTTTGAACTTATTTTGTTGCCCTGATTCCCGACCCTAACCTGCAAATCTATTTGGCGATCATTCGCATTAACCACATTAAAATATGTATGACCTACAGTCTCCAAAAAAGCAAAACAAAGTTGAGGTGGTTATAGGTACTATCCTTTCGCCCTTCAGACGAACAATATTTGAATTCAGAATTATAAGGAAAATGGATTTGTAATTTGTAATCTCATTCTTTTATCGAAGACTTTGGTGCTCATGTTCACGTGTATATATTTAATTAGAGGTTGAAATAGCCTCATAAAGGGATAAAAATACCCAATGTATTACTGGTATTTTTTGTGAATAGTGATATTCATAAAATAATAGGTCTGAATATAAATCATGGTGAATAAGTATTCAAAAAAAAATTCAGAAAATGGAGATGTAGCATTAATATAGTTTATTAACTGCAAAAATTGAACATTGGACTTTTGCAGTTAGTAATTTATATTAATGCTACATCTCCATTTTCTGAATTTTCTTTCTTCTTTACACACACACACATACATATGTATATAATATAAATAATAAATATATGCATATATACATACGTATATGTACATACTTACATATATACGTATATACATATGCATATGAGGGCAAAAGACTTCATGGAATATAAATAACATAAAAAAACGAAAACATGAGTAATTAATTTATTGTGTGTTGTATTAAGTAATTACAAAATTGACTTTGTTATTTTTTGTCAGATCCAGACCCTAAAATGAAGCATATCTCATTGACAGCACACCCATACCAATGGCAAGAATTCACTTCACCATACTACCCCAAACCATATTATGGCAGGTTGGTTTATTAACAATTTCATCCCAAACAATTTTAACAGATGTTTATGTGATACCAGTTTATATTTTCTGATGTGTTCTCAACATTTTACAACCTTAAAACGGTGAGCCGACAGAATCGTTAGCATGCCGAGCAAAATCCTTTGCAACATTTCGTCCGTTTTTACGTTCTGAGTTCAAATTCCGCCGAGTTCGACATCGCCTTTCATCCTTTCGGGGTCGATAAAATAAAAACCATTTGAACACTGGAGTCGATTACATCGACTCACCCTCCACTAAAATTGCTGGCCTTTGAAACCAGTATTTATTTCAAACCAGTATTAAATTTGATACTAGTATTTACAGTCTCATCGCTTATATAAATATAAATGGTCATTGTTGTTGTTGGAACCCAAATCAATCCTGATTGAGCAAACCTAAGCTGAAAGTCTTTCAAATAATGCCCATTCTATCCGTTTGTATGCATCAAGGATTAATTTAATAAATTCCTCGTATGTTTGTTTTTCTTATGACAATATAATGGGATTTGAAAGGAAACGACGCTTAATTTTTGCATGTCAAGCGATTCCAATGACGATGTTTTGTGGGCTCTATTTCTGTATTAACAAAACCACGTTTAATTTTTAACAACTGGGTAGGTTTTCTGTTAGAACGCTGATCCCGTAATTGTTGTTGAATATCATAGGCTCAGAGTCTACTTAAACAGACCTAGAACACAGGATTAGCTCACAGTCAAACATTCCATAAATGGGTTCAGGCATGGCTTTGTAATTAAGCAGTTCGCTTTGCAAACTCATTATTTCGGGTTCGATTCCACTAAGGGGTATGTATGGTGTTTTCAGTCATAACCACGCATCTGACTAGTGTCTTGTCAGTGGAAATAAATAAATCAATCAATAAATAAATTATTAAATAAACTGGAAATATATAGAAACCCGTTGTGCGTTACGTATATACATAGACGCGCGCACCCTCACATGCGCGGTACATGCATGTGTGACATGTATGTGTGTACGCATTTGTTTGAATATCTTTGACCAATATTTATGGCCGAATGATTTAAACTGGTGCTTTTCGAATGAAGCTACTAAAAGCATTTGATCTGTACTAAGTTACGCACCCACTCTCACATTACTGTCGTGAGCGCTCTAAACCGGCGTCGTTATTGTTTAGTTGCCACATAAAATTAAAAGTAGTCTCTCTCTTTCTCTCTCTCTCTCTCTCTCTTTCTCTCTCACACGCACTTTCATTCATACAAACATACTTACATACATACATACATACATACATACACATATATATTGTACACACATACACACACATACATACAGGACACGGTGGTGGATTTCCCTGCTGATGTCGAGGCAACATCTGTTACCAGATTCTTTTCGTGGGCGAGAGCCCACTAGTGAGTATCATACGAGAGTAGATGCCTATTAAGTCTGGTTTTATGAAAGCAGCTCTAGGCAATAACAAGAGAGAGATTGAAGATGAAGGAAAAGTCTGCATAATTGTTTCCATCACCTTGAGGATTTTTATTGTAAGTTTGATTGGGCTATAGTGGATGGATCAGTGGATCAGAAAGTTTAAATTCCTTGAGAATGAACCATAGCACTTTTACAAAAATGAGATTGTACCCTAACACAGGGGGATAGAAAAAGAGAGAGTGGGGTCGAAAAGCTTGGTGAAAATAGAGGGGAACTCTAGAGCTCTTAGAATGCTTTGGGAGTGACGTTGCCAGGGCCAATGGGAATACTGTATACAGAATCCTCGTGGTTGAAAAGTGGTGGAAAGAAAGATCCTGACAAATTGGTAGAGTCCGTTTCAGAAGGGAATCAAAAGGATCAGCAGCAGTTTGGCATGCATGAGTGCTTGTTGGCTGGGAAATGTACGAAGGCATTATTCGTGGATGGTTTACAGGCTTGCGAAGATAGCGTTACTGGATAAAAGCTGATCAGTTTATAAGAATGGGTGATTTCACAAATTCACAAATATCATAAGCTATATTTTTTGTTGAAGCACGGTCATGAATGTACCTCTTGGGTACTAGAACAGTGTAAGTTGGTCAGATGTGCGATATGGAGAAGTATATCTAGCAGGATTGTTTCTGTCACTCAGCTGTTTTTAATGGAGCAGTATCGAAGTACATATTCTGCCAGAAACAACATAGTATCAATCAACCATATCCTTCTCCAACAAATCTATGGACTTTAACTAAAGGGAAAAATTTAAATATAATACTGGTCGCTAATTGAATGTTTTTCCTTCTACACTCATAATGTTGTAGGTATAAGGCTACAGCATTTTTTAGGAAAGAACTGTCGATTATATCCACTCCAGTATGAAAGAAAAAACACAGACCCAGTTGAGATCAGTGGTATTCAAACTCAGAACGTAAAGAGCCTTTATCGTTAAATGCTGCAAGGTATTTGGAGTCAATGAGGCCTTTACGTAGAAGATAGACATGCTCAAGATATCAGACGAATCTCACTTAACCGCCTTAAAGGATATTTTTTTGTCGTTTAGACTGATAGACAGCCCTATTATTTATTTAGGGCTCTCGAAACTAGTGAGAGTAAGTTATTATGAAACCAGATGTCGCCCCGAATACTTAAAAGATAGTGAACTTTGCAAAAAGTAGCCAAGAACCGGACGGTGGTATTAAACTAAGGCGATGAATCAAGTCCACCACTCATGAATTCAGAAAGCGAAGTGCTGGTAAAATACTACAAGGTATCTCGTTTTACGCTCTCAAAATGTCGCTATCCACCATCCTGGACAGGTATTTCATTTTGTCGATCTCGAGAGGGATGAAAGGCGAGGCTGATCTCGAATGTATTTGAACTTAGAGCGCAGAGAGGTGGAGAAAATACTGCAATGTATTTTACTCCACGCTCTGGCGATACTTCCAGACCGCTGCTGGTATACAAGTATACAATAAGACGGGTGGCCACAGTCGGCTTGCTTTTATCATAGACATCATAGGTCTCTTTAAATTCGGATTGACTTTGAACTAAATAACAATTACAACAGTCACTACTTCACAGCATTTTGTTCAATTCACCACTTTCTTATTTAATATTGAGTATTACATTAAATCGATGAGTTGGCAGAACCGCTAGCACGCCGGGCAAAATGCTTAACGGCATTTCGTCCGTCTCTACGTTCTGAGTACAAATTCCACCGAGGTCGACTGTACCTTTCGTTATTTCGGAGTCAATAAAATAGCTACCAGTTGCAGATTGGGGTAAATGAAATCGACTTATCCTCTCCCTCGAACTTGTTGATCTTGTGCGAAAATTTGAAACCAATATTAAGTATTACATTATTGTCGACTTTTTGTTAATTTATCTCACACCATGCATTATCTGTGTCTCTCTTTTTCTCTTTCCTTGTTTTTTTATAGTGATACAGACAGGCATTGGTTGATTAGTGCCGACGATCCACGAGAAGTGGTACATATAAAGTTCCTTGATTTTGACATTGAGGAAACACCAAACTGTACAGCAGATTCCATTCATATATATGATGGTTAGCGATATTTATTTTCTGTAACATAATCACAAACTTTTATAGATGAACACAAACGTAACAGAGGGTATCTAGTCACACATTAAATCACTGCGGCAATCATAAAAAATCTCCCACTGTTCTTCTTCTTCTTCTTCTTATTATTATTATTATTAATCATTATCATTACTAAGGCGGGCGAGCTGGCAGAATCGTTAGCATGCCGAACGAAATGCTTTACATTTGAGTTCAAATTCTTTACGTTCTGAGTTCAAATTCCGCCTAGGTCGACTTTTCCTTTCATCCTTTTGGGGTCGATAAATTAAGTATCAGTTGCATATTGGGGTCAATCTAATCGACTGTCCTCTTCCCGCAAAATTTCAGGCGTTGTGCCTAGAGTAGAAAATGTTATTATTATTATTATTATTATTATTATTAACCTTAGGTATCAAGCAACTTTCTTATAGTCTTTGCTGTGCAAGGAAAAAGGGTTTCTGTAGAATCTTAAAATTCATATCGATAAAAGGCGATGCTCCAGCATGGCCGCAGTCATATGACAGAAACAAATAAATGAATATTTAATATCTTCAGCTAATCATTCAAATTTCTTACAACTCCTCCCTTGGCTCCTATTTATGTCATATCTACAAAGCTACCATGCTAAAAAGTCTTACATTCACTCCCAACAATACAATGGCATATACAACAGCAAAACTGACTGGTTTTCTTCGTAGCTTTGAGTGCCGAATAACGAAGGATAGTGCATTGAGACCTAAGACCTAACGATATATAGAAACAGACGCAGCAATGATGATGATGATGAAGATGATAATGATGATGATGATGATGATGATGATGATGATTATAAGATGATTATAAGATCAAAGGAATTAATGGAATTTCATAACTGGGTGTTGTATAATATGATATTTATATTCTAACTTTCTTTCTACATGTTTGTAATAAACACAACACAGTTTTTATATATTGCAGGTCATAATGAGAATAGTTCCCTTATTGGAATATATTGCGGTCAAGACTTCCCTGAAGTGAAAAGTTCAGGAAGAAAAATATATGTTTCCTTCTATGCTGACGATAAAGGGGATAATGTGGGTTTTAAGGCACAGTATTTATCTGCAAAAGTAGGTGAGTAAGAAGAATAGTTGTCTTATGAAAGAAGAAAATATTTAATACATTTGTAGATTTTAATACAATATTGTATTCGTTTCTCTGTCTATTTGTGTATTGTATTTCCGTAAAGCAGAGGAAAGGGAACATGTTTAACCAATTGCCCCAAAATATATTTATTTACGCCGATGTTACCCCCTTGATTTGAAAGGAAGAAAATCATAGATTCTTTGAATTCAAAAGGTTTATTGAATCTATTTATAGGGAAAATACAATTATAAATATAAAAAGTATAAAACAAATGCGATAAAAGAAATTGATATCCTCATGATGAAACAAAAGAATTTTTCTAGAAACTTTTTCACTTCAGGTTTTGGAGAAATGATGTTACAATCGCATCAAAATTGTGGCATTCTGATGCCAGAGCAATTTGGACAGTCTTCGGAGTTCAATCTATTACTCTGTTTTTATGTTCATTAGAGTGGAAATTTATTTCTTGTTAGCAAAGATATGTTGTTACAAAAGGCAGCAACTTTTTGACTGCCTCCTCATGCCAGAAGAAAAATTTCTGTTGTAACAAGGAACACGTTTTTTTCTAATATATAATTTTACTGTCTAATGAGTCCTCATAACCCACTAAAATGTCATTTTTACCCCACTTCGGGTAATTTAACTCAGTTCGCTGACCCCTGCCGTGAAGAAAGCTTTTAATTTTCAAAATGAAGCAAAACTAAAACTAACACACGCATGCATATATACAGGCATGCATGCATAGATGATGGTAGCAGCATGTTTACAAGTGATCACTGTCTCTTCTTGTTTCTCTATTGTCATTCCTTCCTTGTCCACGGCCTTGTAAATGACTTTTTAAATAGTTGCAGGCCTGCACGGTTTATGGTATAAATGGCAGATGCAAGTTGTGCTTTTCCACAGCATTCATGGGATCGATTTGTAGGATAGCAAACTATGCTCGATGTGCTTCTCGAATTCGGGGCTAGTTCTACAGACTTTACTGCATTTCACACAGGTTGTCTAACCACATCTTTAGAAAATAATATGATGGATGATTGTTTTTTCATGCGACTTCAGGTGGTTAACGTAACTAAACTTTGAGAGGGGTACATGCTGACAGAATTTACAAGTCCAGTTATTAATGTGAACCTCACCTTTCTGACGTTTGAGTTGCTTATGTTCTAGACGGCATTTTTTGAAAGTTTTAAAAGTGTCTCTTATACGCTTTTTCCACTCATTCTATTTGAATCTATCTCCACCCCAAACCCCCCAGTTGTTTATATCAAACGCCAGCTCTTTGAGACTGTTCTTGATGTTGTTTTTGTACCTCTTTTTCGGTTTGTTTGAGGACGCTTTTCAGAAAACGAACTTTTTTCGAACAACGAAAAAAACAGAGAAACGAGACATGCAACATAAAGAGTATACCCCTTCGTCAGTTGTCCCTGTTCCATCTACTCCGCGTTTCGGAGGCAAGAATAATACGCGACTTCGTTGGAACAGTCCTTCCCGCAAAGCAAATTAAATAAAATTTGGAATTTTTTGCAGAGGGTGAAAGTGTTAACAAGAACAGGACAGTGAGAACAAAACAGTAAAAGCAAACGGTGAGGGCTGTTGAGCCAAGACGATAGAAAAATTATCATGAACGCTATGTAGACGTGCTGTGCTTTTTCTGTCTCTTCTCTCATAGCACGTCTACATACCGTTCATAATAATTGTTCGAAAAGAGTTCGTTTTCTCTTTCGTTTTTATGTTTTCGTTTCTCATTGTGTTTAACGGTTTTGTAATGTTCTGTACCCATATATGCATGTATGTTTACAAATAGATGTAGGTATGTACATATATGTATGGATATATGCATATATTTATATATTATTTATATTATTATATGGTCGAACGCCACGCATCCTTTTCCAAGTAAGTTTTATATATATATATAGTTTGTATATGTTATTATGAATACAGTGTTTTATGACTTTTTAAAGATACCAAAACTTATAATGTTTCCTTCACTTCGTATTACCACTAATTATCATAACATTTATATTTTCAGGTTCAGAATGTTCTGGTTTGACAGTTCTAAAAGCGATTCGCAATAAAAAGAATTATTTAATCTCACCAGATTATCCCCATTTTTATAGCAGGTATTCATGAATAATTTTATCACATACATCTATACATACATACATACATACATACATACATACATACACAGAGACAGATTCACACAAGTAATGCATAAATGATAATATAGATGAAATTATGTGTGTGAGTGTGAGTGTTTGTGTGTGTGTATGTGTGTGAGTGTTTGTGTGTGTGTATGTGTGTGTGTGTGTGAATAATCCTCGTAAAAAAATGCATTTGACACCACTTTTAGAGTCCAGTCTCCCCAGCAGTAAATGTTTGGCTGTATTTTGTTAAAATATCTTTAAAATAATAAATATAAATTCATACGTATGTATGTATGTATGTATGTATGTATGTATGTATGTATGTACGTATGTGTGAATATATATATATACATACATATACACACACACACGTATATATATTCACATATATAAACACATACAGCACACACACACACGCACACACACACACACCTTCCTCATTTCGCCACTCCTGTTTTGGTTGATAGCTGTGAGTCACATCATTTCCTTCTTACCCATGTGTCATCTCTGCATGACAGTTACAAGCTCTTAAAGCTGACACCGCCAACCCTATACTGCCTCTTCTGTAGCTTCTTTCTCCATACCATCCACTCCTCTCTGCAATAATAAAGTCTATGTCCATCGTCATTTTCTGTTTATACTACGTTTACCACATCTGGCTTTACGCCCGTCCATCATAAATCCGATTTTTCATTTTCTTACTGGCTATTTGTCTTCCTCATTCTCTCAATACGCCTCTCTTTATTCTGAGGCAGACGAACGGCCGAAACGTGATACTTTTTCTTTCAATTGAAATGTTAAGCTAATGCCTTATTTACGAAACTTTGTTCCTTTAGTATTTTCCGATTTATCGTTTACTATATACAGGGTTGGGTAGAGAGGACGGACGTTTTGGAGAAATTCACAAAATAATTAATTTTAGCTGTAAACAAATTTGATTGATATCAATGTATTCGTCTTGAATTAGCATTTGTCAAAATCAAGTGTGAAAAACAACATACATCATGTGGTGTTTGTTTTCATTGATGCATTTCCGAAGGCGTTCTTGGAAGGTGGCTTTCTCTCTCTCCAGCATTGCTCTGTTGATTTGAGTGACTTCCACGCGAATAGCTTCCTTCAAATCGTCCAATGTACGGGGATTATGCGCATACACATGTGCCTTGAGGTTTCCCCACGAGAAATAATCACACATGGACAAATCCAGGGTCCGATGGGACCAAGGAATGTCAGCAAGGCTGGAACTGAGGCTGTCACCGAAGAAAGGGTGAAGAACGTCCATTGGTGCTCTGGTTGTGTAAACCGAGTGGAAATGCAAGTCTTCATACAAAATATACCTTACCAATGCCTCCGAACAGAGCGATTCGGACTTCGTATCAAACTTTGTCTGACGCGTTCCACATTTTCGTGGCACCCGTACCGTTCGTGGCACCCCACCAGTCTCCTATTCATTAGTGCACCAGCGTAAGATTATGTTACGGATGAGGACCCAATAAGGTTCGAAAAGCGATTAAGGTTGTTCATCATATTTTTCAGTCTGTAGAGAAATGTCTAAAATTTGCCCTGTGTTGCATACATACGTAAATATATAAATACATAATACTCAATAAAGTCTAATACACATTCCATCTATTCTATTAAAACCATATATATATATTGTTGTACTTGGGGATGGTCATATTGCCAGTTTAGCCAATAAAAACACACGCACTGTATATTTGGTGTTAATTTGCTTCAAATTTATATTACATTAATCTTAATCTTATTTCGGCCAGAGTTCTTTCGTCACACTTCTGTGACCTCATCAGTGGTCCTTTGTTTCCTTCTTTCTTATGTGTGTCTCACCTTGCTAACTATCAGCCATTTATATATACTTGTATATATATA
>NC_068987.1:25044164-25046884 GCF_001194135.2 Octopus bimaculoides | reverse complement strand
TGTGTGTGTGTGTGTGTGTGTGTGTGTGTGTGTGTGTGTGTGTATATATATATATATACAGAGAGAAAGAGAGAGAGAGATAAAGTCAAGAAGTGAAATCTAGAGGTTCTCGATATACAAAACACTAGCGCTCGAATGAATGATTTGAACTTAAACACCGAAACCTTTACCAAGCACCGAGTTCGCGGGTTAAAGAGTGATTATAAGAGGAGTCCAGGTGAACGGATATGGAAACAGTGATGCAAATAAACAAAGACTACTTGGGTTTGGTGTACAATATACAATGTGTGTGTGTATTTGTGTGTGTGTGTGTGTGTGTGTGTGTGTGTGTGCGTGCGCGTGTGTGTGTGAGTGCGTGTGTGTGTGAGTGCGTGTGTATATGTATGTGTGTGTGTGTGAAGCATTTCTCACGCAGGAAGTTGTCGAGATGCTTGAAAAAGTGGTAGTCGGTAGGCAAGAGGTCTGGTGAGTATGGCGGAAGAGGCACAGTTTCTTAGCCCAATTCGTTCAACTTCTGCAGGGTCAGTTGTTTAATGTGCAGCCGAGCATTGTCATGGAGAAGAATTGGCCCCTTTTCTATTGACCAATGCTGGCTGTTGTCGATGTTTCTTATACATTTCATCCATTTGCTGACTATTTCTCCGTCGTAATGGTTTTGCCTGGATCCAAAAAGTTGTGGTGGATGAGACCGGCCGCAGACCACCAAACAGTCACCAAGACCTTTTGGTGCAACTTTGGCTTCAGGAAGTGTCGTGGAGCTTCGTCGGCGTCCAACCACTGAGTTGAGCGTCACCGGTTGTCGTAAAGAACCCACTTTTCATTGCAAGTCACATTTCGGTCGAGAAACGGGTCGCTCTTATTGCGTAAAAGAAGGGAAGACAACACTTCAAAACGGCATTTGTTTTGGGTGTCGTCCAATTCGTGCGGCACCCATTTCTCAAGTATTTTAGTTTTTCCAATTTCTTTCAAGTGGTTGGAAATTGTCGTATACGTTACGTCTAATTCAGAAGCAAGCTCTCGAACAATTGTGCGTGGATTGGCTTCGACTAAGGCTCTTAGTTGATCATTGTCAACATCCGATGGCCGACCACTACGCTTATCATCTTGAAGACTCTCGTCACTGCTACGAAATTTCTTGAACCACCAATGTGCTGTACGTTCATTAGTGGTTCCCGGGCCAAATGTATCGTTGATGTCGTGAGCTGTTTCAGCAGCTTTTTGACCTAGCTTGAACTGGAATAAGAAAATTGTGCGAATTTGCTTTTTGTCCATGCTGTATTCAATGTTCCGGAAAAAATGGCCTAATTATTCAAAAAGAAATAGAGTAACACGATTAGATAGAGCGAAAAACGGACTTTGAAATGATATATAAAGTCAAAGTAGTTGAAAATATATAATTGAAATGATATAAAAAGTCAAAGTAATTGAAAATATACAATTGAAATGATATATAAAGTCAAAGTAATTGAAAATATATCATTTAAAACCAAAATTAAAAATTCCGCAAGAACTTTCTTGACAACCTAATATATTCATATATATTTATTGTAGTCGATTATACCTTAAAAGTTGTATTTTTTATGAGTTTCTATGACCTAATCACTATTTCTACTGTTTTGTAAACTCTATTCATTTCACAGAAATTTAAGCATTTACAAAAAATCAGAAGTGAGAGACACTACACACTAGAAAATTTTACAACAGTAAAGTACTGCGAAAATTGAGGAGAAACAGCAAACAATAATTTGCAGATGGTCCTGTCACCTGCAAGGCCACAACGCATTGTTTGAAGCCACGGATAAAGTAGAAATGGAATATTTCGTCAAAGATTTTTCATACTCAGTTTAATATAAAAATAATATACGTTGTTATTTTCTTTTCTTTAAAGGCCCGTCACGGAATTCCCCAATTTTCAGTCGATGGTGTGGAGGAACAAGGCGGAAGTTCTATACACATAGCCCCTATTTGTTTATTCATTTTCACACTGATGGCTATTTCACAGGCAGAGGTTTTCAGTTGTCTTATTATCTTATACAAGGTATTCTTTATTTTATAATCTGCTTCTCTCTCTCTCTCTCTCTCTCTCTCTCTCTCTCTCTCTCTCTCTCTCTCTCTCTCTCTCTCTCTCTCTCTCTCTCTCTCTCTCTCTCTCCCTTTTACTTTTTGCTCTACAGCGTGAGTCACATGTATCAAACATAAGATCCAAAAATGTTGTTTACATTACTATTATTCCTTCATTTGCACAGTGATAATCTTGTTAACATTGGATCGTTTAATAACCTGCCAATCACGTTTTGTAACATCAGATAGATAGTAGTTTCCGCAGGATATTTACTCTTCCCCAAAGTGCTATCTTTCACAAAGTCGTAATGTTAGGACAGATTCCAAACGTATCAAGGTTTTCCTGAAAGCATTTCTTCGTCTTCCTCTTATCCTCATCATCATCATCATCATCATCATCATCATCATCATCATTCTTCTTCTTCTTCTTCTTCTTCTTCTTATTATTATTATTATTATTATTATTATTATTATTATTATTATTATTATTGTTCAGTAGTTTTAATTTTATAACGTGCTTTCACTTCATTACCGAGCGCAGCTCTGTGCGCCTTGGGTATGTACTGTGGTTTGCTGTGGTGCTCTTATGTTTACTGTATTGAAAGTGTTTTGCGTAGAATGTGTGCAGTAACCAGTAGTGCAATTTTCTGTATGTTATA
>NC_068987.1:25040469-25041448 GCF_001194135.2 Octopus bimaculoides | reverse complement strand
TGTGGTTGGGCTCCTAGAGAGGCCTTGTCTGTCTCTGTATTGTCTCCTTCATCCTTCGCCCTTGTGGCAAATAAATGAAATTATTATTATCATTATTATTATTATCATCGATAGCGTTTCGTAAAGAGTTAGCAATAGAAAGGAATAGAATAGAAGATGAACTAGTTAGCAAATTAGAGGAAGTGTTTGAAAAGGGCATTGCGACCGATGGCGAGAATGACCTTTGACCATTTCTTCGAAGCGAAACACGAAGGTCGCGGTGTTAGAGCAAAGGCCCGTGTGCTCAAACAGGAAGAAACTGTCCGATAGGTCCGAACGGTGGAGACGCGACGTGGAAACAAAATCACGATCAGATCTTTGACGGATCGGGCTGGGTGCGTGCAATGCAACTCCGAGCAGACGTGTGGGGCATTTCAGCAGCACTTCACGCAGCTGTTTGGAGAGGGTGAGGTTCTCGGCAGCTGACGCGAGGTTACGTGAAAGGCCGATAGCAGCCGCTGAAATTTGGGAGGTGATGAGCGATTGCACAAGTCGCAGATCGCTCGGTTTGGATGGTCTGCCCTACGAATTCTACGTATTTATGCCAGATTTGTTAGGTGACCTCTTGGCAGACGTCTACCGCAACTGGCAATAGAGGTGTGGTGACACTGCTGAGGAAGGACGCCGACAATGGGGACGTACTAGAGAATTTTCGGCCCATAACTCTGCTTAACACTGAGTTTAATGTTTGGGCCAAGGTGTTAGGGAAAAGGCTTGTGCTTGTCGTCAGCATCCTGGTCGGAGAAGCACAAACGTGCGCAATGCCGAGCAGGTTTATTCACGACAACCTCCACCTTATGCATTACATCATAGAGAGGGCTGGGACCACAGGTGACTTCAGGGGTTCTCTGATCAATTTGGATAAATCAAAAGCATTCGATAGGGTCCACCATCACTACTTGGAAACCGTCCTGAAAGCAGACGGTTTCAGACCCGTTTT
>NC_068987.1:25034726-25039006 GCF_001194135.2 Octopus bimaculoides | reverse complement strand
CTTTGCCTGGTGGCTGTGGCGAAAAAGGTTGTTTGATGGACAAGGCTGAAAAGCATGAGAACAGATACATTCCTCTTTGGTAGAGCTCTCATTGAATTCTTCAAGTTTCACTTGAAAAGGAAACTGAGAGTGGAGTGGAAAGTGCTGCTCTCGAGTGAGTTTATTGAAAGGTGGGTGAATGTTGCAAAAATGGTAAGAATGGATGGTACCTCTCTAAGTGCAGACCTGTGAGTTGGAGAGAAGGAATTGAAAAGGGCGCTTGCTCTTAGGGTTTCAGGGAAATCCCGGATAGTGGGATTCCTCGATTATCCCTAGAGGCATTCCTGTGTCAGGAGGGCCACATCTCTATCATCCCTCCGCTAATTTTCTTTTTTAACCTTTGTATGACATGCATGTGTCCCTTCTTTTTCAGTGTATACCGTGCATACTTACTTTTTTAATCATTTCATTATTATATGTAAACCCTCACACTTCATGTCTGTCTCTATATTGTCCCCCTCATCCTTCGCGCTTTATTATCATTACTAAGGCGGCGAGGTGGTAGAATCGTTAGCACGCTGGACGTAATGCTTAGCGGTATTTCGCTAAGCATTATTATTATCAGTTTGCAACTTTCAGTAGGAAATTATATTTTGAGAACAACGTCATCATACCACTAATGTTTTAGACAATGTCCTCTCCCTCACAAAGTTTACTCTAGAAAATGCTAATAACACCAAACATTGTCTAGAATATTTAGAAACGTCACTGTAAAATTTGGTAATATGAATTGTCATCAAAGTTCAGACAGTCACTGCTGCATGGCCCCATTCAATTTTTAATCCATTTTAATTAAAATTACGGAGTTCTCTCCCTTGTGTTTAATGTCCCGAATTACTCATTAAGCTCGTGTTAGTTTCTCTTCACCACTTGTATAATTCTAATTAATATTCTTAGTTATATAACATTTTTTATTATAACAATCACCTGTTTGTTTTTCATGCCAATGCTGTAATAATTCCCCGCCTCTGAAAGGGACTTCACTTTCCAAAGTAGGGTAACAATCTAGTATAGCTATTCTATTATTATATTTTCCCCTCACAACAAAAGCTTAATTTAAATCACAAACTTCTCCTTCATTCCATTACCAGAACGATATAGTTCACCTGAACACGATATTAAACTTTTGGTCTGTTTAATATAGATCAGTTATACTAAGATATGGCTGTGCTAGCGCCCTCGACCCCTAAATTCCAAGAGTTTACACAGAACTGTCATCAGAGTAAATTCACCTTTCAAGTTACTTTTTTGTTTTTTTGTTGCTTTTGTTTGTTTGCATTTATTTTCAAGAATTCTAAAATTCTTCAAACTACGTAATATTTTCCCTTTTGCTTAGCTCTTTGATTATATTGCTTTGATTATCTTTGATTATTTTGCTTCTGCACCAGTTTTAGAAATACGTTTGCTATAAATACTGGATATAAGCGTTTGATTAATATCGTAGTCAAGAATTAAAGTTTATGTTTCTTCATTTTCGTCAGCTGATACTGTCTGCGAGAAACCGATTTATATAACAGTTCTGAAGAACATATGGCACACTCTTACTTCCCCTTATTATCCAATGGTCTATGAGGGGTAAGCTACTCTGCTTTTATCATTTTTGCTTTCATTATGCTTATAAGATTAATTGTGAACTAGATATTTTTCAAAGACTCTTGCAATTTTGCAGATATCGTACATTCTTCGAATCAAGACAATAACTTTCATCATAACGTCTAAACTTGTTTTACTAACCTACAATTGAATCATATATTTTAAGCATATCTTTTAGAACATCAAAACTCAGGCAATATATTTTTTAAAGATTTTAGAAAATATTTTTTCCAGGAACGTAACTTGCACGTGGATAATCGAAGCTCAAAATCCTATTCATTTTGTGGAGTTACAAGTAGACGACTCGGAAATTGAAGAATCTGTTGAATGTGTTTATGATTCTCTGGCCATTTATGATGGTAAGCTTTAAAAAAAAAATGTTTGTGACATAAGCTGTTCTGCAATCTTATAAAATATGTTTTATGTGTTTTTAAAGAATCAGTCGTGCTCGCACCATTGGGCCACTCCAAGAGATTCTGATGAAAGTGAGCATAACTATAAAGTTAAATAAGCTTTAAAATGTGCAGCGCTACTGGTTCAGTAAAAAGCATATAAAAAATTTTTGAAGTTCACTTACGACTATAATTTAGGAGTAATTCAAGAAAAAACAGATTTGGTAAAAGGAAGGGCCTCATAAAACTCAAACAACAATCTAATAGAAAAAATACTGTACGGATAATTTCTAGTATTTAAAGAGCGCCCAGTATGAGTTAATGTCTTCAGGCCAAGCAAATTTTTCGTCACTTGCAATAATATAGAGCTGACAATGTTTGTTCATTCTAAGTGGTTCAGAAATAATTGTATTGGTCTTGAATACAGTGTTGAATTAAATGTACATTCGTACTTTGTGCAGTCAAATATGTTACAACAGGAAATTTCCCAAGACCAATTAAATTATAGTGAAACTCCCATTGTGTAAATATAATTATTTGCAGAAATGGCAATTTCATTTGACGTTATGTTGGCGGCAGATCAGTATTTTAGTCAAATAGAAATTTAGCTTAAATGGACGAAAAGAAATTAGTTCGTATACACACACACACACACACACACACACACACACATACACACGTAAATGAATTACATGCTGCTTTTTTCTGGTTTTCCTTCTTTTCAGGTAATCAATCGAATTCTTCTTTAATAAAACGTTGGTGTGGAAGAGAGAAGCCAAACATCCTAAGCAGTCAATCTGTAATTCGGATTGAATTCCATACAGATGTTTCCTATGAATACAGAGGGTTTAAATTCAGACTCAGATCAGTTGACCCACGTAAGTTTTCTATCTCCAAATTATTGTTTGTCGAATGGTGTTGTATAACAAAAACGGTATCATGCAAGATACATCGGTACCTGATGGTATGAAACTGCGTAAATTCTAAGTTCCAATTTCAATCGTTGCTGGCGTTCATCTCGCTTATCGCCCCTCCGAGTCTCTAAATAAGTACTTATCATAAAATATACGTCGATTCAAACAACTATACAGTGGATATATTGCCTTGCACCAATATTACCCATAGAAATATGTTTGACCATCAGGTTTCAGGAGCTAATTGCTAGAAATTATATGCTGTTTTGTCACAAAGATGGCAAATTTGCAGAGCTGTTAGAGCCCTATATTTAACAACTCGCTGTACATTTTTCCATTCTCTGAACTTTGAGTTTAAACTTTGCACCATTTTTGGGTCGGTGAAAAAATACTAACCTAAGGCAGTGGATTGGCGGAACTGACAGAGAGACAAGTGGATACCTTGCGATGTCTGTTCCAGATCTTTGCACTCTGTGAAGTTACTAGTGCCGTGGTTGTATTAGCCTTAAAGTGACAAGGTTTCTTTTAGTCTACACCGGTAGCAGTGGAGAGAAGAGACTTGCATGTACAGACAACTGTCAGTCTTCCACACGAAAATAAACCTTACTCAAGCGTACGCATACTAATTAAAATCCATGGTGAAGTTAGACCATCGGATTCCTCATTATTTATTAACTTTCATAGGTTAACACTATAACAGTGAAATGATCAACGAACTTGTTATATATAACAGTAAATCATACTTCGCCGTTTTACAAATGATGTTAGAAGACATTGCCTATAGCACTCTGGAATACGCTATACCTAAAAATATGTCAAGATGTTCGCGACTGGAATAATCTTATTCAATATTTAGTTCTCAAGGAGAATTTTCAATACAAATTAAAGTAAATAAAAGAAATGATTAGAAAAGTCCATATCTATTAAAAATATGTTCAGCACTAAATATCATAGTAATCATTATCATAGTAATCATATATCATAGTAACCATATATATAATTATTATCATATATATGTTACATATATATAATGTAATACCTTCATACTGTGTGGGCTAAGATCCCCGTTGACAGGCCGCTGGCATATATAGAGTGTTAAACACTTTCGGTATGCAAATTAGGGACACCTTCATAGAGTAACTGCTGCATTTGTTGAATATATAAACAGTTTGGGTGCTTGTTTCTTTCGAGACTGTCAGGATAATGTAGACTCCTCTGATGAGAACCCAATAAGATTCGAACAATCGATTAAGGTTGTTAATCATTTTTTTTTCAGTCTGCAGAGAAATGGCTAAAGTTTGCCCTGTTTATAATTATACCATATGTTACACACACACACACA
>NC_068987.1:25032040-25034129 GCF_001194135.2 Octopus bimaculoides | reverse complement strand
AATCCTTCACCATTTTCACAGCTATGCCTTGCCATTCTCTCTGGCTGAACTCCCACAACTCTTCAAGATTGCGTGGATTCTTCTGACAAACTCTTCCCTTTAGTTCTGTCCACATTTGCTCGATGATATTTAAGTCAGGGCTCTGAGCTGGCCAATCTTTCAATACGATAACACCTTCATCAGCCAGTCTCTGTTGTATTGTACGCGATCTGTGGCATGCAGCTGTCATACTGAAAAATTTCCCCTTCATCCAAGTCTGGTATCAAATTGCCCTTCAGCAACTGGATGTATTTGGCACTATTCAAGTTACCATCAATTTTAACAAATTTTCTTGAACCATCACTTTTCATGTATTCCCAATGCATCAGACTCTTACCTCCAAACTTCACTATTTTCGTCGTGTATCGTGGGCCGTTTCGCTTTCCTGGAGGCCTTCTGACAAATTCTCACTTATTAAAAAATGAAACCATGTTACATGATGAAAACAGTGAAGTTTGGGGGTAAGAGTCTGATGCTCTAAGAATACATAAAAAGTGTTGGTTCAAGAAAGTTGATTAAAATTGACGTAAATATTAACGAAATATTAACGATGTACAGTAACTTCTTGAAATGAACATTATGTAATAAATTTTCATTGTAGACATTTTTCTGTTTTAAAACACTGTATCTTGATTGGTTTATGTGAGGCGGCCGAAAACTTTTGCACGGCCATTTTTGGTGGTCGTCTCGCATCTTCCTCTCTCATTCAGAATCCCTACTACAAAATATAATGATTAGGTATAGAAATGACTCCGACAGAGCCAGTACTTCATCTGTAAAAAACGCGATGCGAAACATCGACTTATAAGTTGGCAGTTATAGAAATTCACAATAGTTTAAAGTGGCCGAAAACTTTTGCACGGTACTGTACTTTTATTCGACTAAATGTTTTTTGAGATTTTACTTTTAATATCTTTGATTAGATTTTTTCAGAATTTCAATTTTGGGAACAAAGCGGGAAGGGACCGAGTTTTATTTCATTTTTGTTTTCCTCGGTTTATTTGTAGAATGGTCAAATGAGCGACATCTTGTTTGTATTTGTAGGAAGCATATGCGGTCCAATCAGCTTGGTTGCTGTAAAGAGTGAGGTCAAATATCTTACATCTCCGACCATCACAACACCTCACTACAGGTAGATACAGGAGTTTTTGATACTTTCACCCGATATTCGTAAATATTTTTGCAAAAGTTTCAAAATACAATATAAATTTTAAGCATTCTTGAATTATTTGAAGTGTTATTGGTTTCAGATTTTGGCAACAGGCCAGCAAGTTTGGGGGAGGGGTTAAGTTGATTACTGCGACACCAGTATTCAACTGGTACTTATTTTATCGACCCCGAAAGTTTTAGGGCGGAATTTGAACTCAGAAAGTGAAGATGGACGAAATGCCAATAAGCATTTTGCCCAACGTACAAACAATTCTGCCAGATCACCGCTTTAAATTTGAAATATGATTGAACAAAATTAAGATGATTAATCCTTTTTAATTTTGGAACAAGGCCAGCATTTTAAGATGCGGTGCAAATTGATCACATCGATACCAGTACTTAAGTGATACTTATTTTATCGACCTTGTAAGAATAAAAAGTAAAGTCGACCTCGGCGGCATTTGAAGTCATAACACAAAGAGCCTGATTCTGCCACCTCGCCGTCTTAAGACGATTAATTAACAGCGATTGCTTAATGACTTTTGCCAAATTCCAGCAATAATTCTGTGCATCATATAAATGTGTATATTAGTTAATTAGTTAATTAGTTATTAGTTAATTAAGTCCTCGCGTTCTTTTTGGCTGGAGCATACCCAGTTTCCATGGCGTGTAAGCGACTGACAATATAAGATTGCCTCTTGAACGAGGCATAGCGAGTTGCAAGGCTAGCCCCCAAAGTCACAACTAGCATCAGTTGCTGGTGGTACATATTTTCAAAGACGTAACGAGCCGCCCGGTCTAGCACTGGTACCCACGACCTTACGATCTGTCATATGTATGTATATATAATGATGAATGTGTGTGTGTGTGTGTGTGTGTGTGTGTGTGTGTGTGTGTGTGT
>NC_068987.1:25030044-25031362 GCF_001194135.2 Octopus bimaculoides | reverse complement strand
TGTGTGTGTGTGTGTGTGTGTGTGTGTGTGTGTGTGTGTGTGTGTTTGTGTGTGTGTGTGTGTGTATGTGTTCTGTGTCTGTGTGTTTGTATCTATGATCCTTTATTTCTTTCAGTTATTGGTTTGAGGCCTTGCTGAGGCACCGCCTTGAAAGGTTTAGTCGAACAAATAGATCCAGTACTTCATGTTTTTAAGTCTGGTACTTATGATACCGGTTTCTTTTACTGAAATGAACCGCCAATTTATGGAGACACGAACAAACCACTACCGGTGGTTTGTCAAACGTTGTTGGAGGATAATCATAAAGATACACACATACACATATATATATATATATACATACGTATACATAAGAGGTGCTTCTTTCAGTTTCTGTCAACCAAATTCACTCACTTTGATCGACCTGTGGTTACAGTGCAATAGTAGAAGACACTTACTCGAAGCATCACACGGAGGGACTGAATCCAAGACCATATGACTGGGACGTAAACTTCTTAGCCGCACAGATACGCCTGATGCTTGTAATCAGCTGATGATTCATGAAGTTGTTACTTAGCGTTTCCTTCAATGAGTGGTCTTTCAGGGTGACCCAGAAAGAAGAAATGTGTTATCTAAATGACTGCACGTGTTCGGAAGTTGCATAAGGACAGAGTTAGTCATAAACTGGTTCCACTACATTTATTGAGTTCTTCCACGCGTACGAAGCCCCAAACATCACACACGCACACACACATGCACGCGCACACACACTAACACACGCACACACGCACACACACACTCACACTCACACACGCGCGTACACATATTTAAAAGTAGGATAGATGTTTCCATGGTGATATTTATGTAATAATTATCGCAAAGTTCATCGGGAATTGATATCTAAACAGATATTTAGAACGAAGAAAAATATATTTGCATGCTCGAGTGTATGCACACGCATATAAGTATAATTTATTGCTCAGTTTTTGATGGATATAAAAAAAGTACTCCATCTAGTGAGAGACATCATTTAATATATACAGGATTTAGTAGAAACCTTAGCACACCGGACAAAATGCTTAGCACTTTTCGTCCGTCTCTCCGTTCTGAATTCAAATGTTGCCGAGGTCGACTTTACCTTTCATCCTTTAGGGGTCGATAAAATAAGTACCAGTTGAATACTAGAGTCGATGTAATCGACTTATCCCCTCTCCGGAATTGCTGGCCTTGTGCGAAACTTTGAAACCAAACAGGATTTAAATTCGAGATACTTGTTGGTTCCCTCCTTTTCTTTTATCTTCCTCTCTTCCTTATTCATTTTTCAGTTTTTTTTTTTTTT
>NC_068987.1:25026245-25029789 GCF_001194135.2 Octopus bimaculoides | reverse complement strand
TATATATATATATATATATATATATATGGTAGAATTTACGGAACAAAACAACAACAGACGAGGACAGGTGGTGTAAACAACAAAAGGATGTATTAGCTTAACGCTCGGGAATACAGAAAGTCTTTAACGTTTCGAGCTACGCTCTTCAACAGAAAGAATACGGAGAAATCAATATATATATAAGTTCAAAAAATGGAAAAAGAGAAAAAACAACAACAAAAACAACAACGTGAGGACTATATATATATATACATTTCGTTTTGGGATTTGGTTTGCAAGATTCTTTATACATATATATTAACAATATTAATAACAAGGATTACTACGAAGTTGCGTAGCATTACATTTAATTCTTTAACTTAT
This sequence comes from Octopus bimaculoides, assembly GCF_001194135.2. Classification (NCBI taxonomy): domain Eukaryota; kingdom Metazoa; phylum Mollusca; class Cephalopoda; order Octopoda; family Octopodidae; genus Octopus; species Octopus bimaculoides. The sequence goes on along the minus strand of NC_068987.1, from coordinate 25,029,426 downwards.
ATACCGCCTTACATAGACCAACCCTACTATAAAACAGGTGTAGTTTCTTCAGGATCTTTATTTGATATCCTCTGATTTGGCCGTTTGAAGATTTTCTTTTATCTACCCCGCGTTGTATAATGTAGAGTTGTCCGTTAAGTTAGACGCAAACAATCTGCATTTCAGGTTTTTATTGGATAATCATTTTAAGTCCATTGTTTCAAAACCCTCTATTGTTTAAATGATAACTATTCATTTATACTTGGCAAATGTGGGTCTCTTCCCGTGCAAGTGCCTCAGTGCTTGTTCCTGTCTAGAACTTATTACATTACCCTTGGATGTAAAAATCAGGTAAGATTCTTCTGAACATAAGTCACATGTATTGGTTCCAGGTCTGTATGGTTTTGCAGTACAAATTAATTCCCAATTAATAATATAGTCTTTGTTACTGCCTTAAAAGAACATATTAATTTGCTAAGACTCATTTGGAACCTTTTACTTTTGTCCTTAAATGAACTCAAATGATTTGCCAGTCTCCTCTTGAAAATTAATCATGCCCCACCGATGTAAAAGAATTCCTTACCCTCAGATGTAACTTTACATCTATATATTACATTTTTAGTCTTACACTTATTTTCTACATAACAGGATTCTCGTTTAGAACAATATATAATGTGAGTGTATAGGGATAAAACTATCCTGGCGCGTACTGTGTTAGCTCTCAGAAACACGAGTCGGTCATTGTAACCGAATAATTATGCTATACGACAAACTGTAAAATTAAAAGAAAAAAATTTGATGATGTACCTGTCTCTGTAGTCTTAATAATTGTTTGAAATGTGTGCATATATATATATATATATATATATATAGACAAACATACATACACACATACATACATGTATGTGTGAAGAAGATGATGGAAAAAGTTGTAATACTGCTAGCGGTATTTGAACGCTTTGTCAGTTGCACACAGGATAGTAGTGCTTATCACTGCACCAAAGCATATTACAAACCTATTGACCCCGTACACTTGTACACTTAAATCAAGTAGCTACAATGACATTCTTCACTGTATTAGCTGTGGTTGTTTCTGCAAGTAAAAAAATAATGCTTATCCTATTTTATTCTGGTCAGAAATGGGATTGTTTAAGTTTTCACTTCCTTCCTGTTTCAAGTCCTTCTTCTTCATGAAGTTGAAGAAATAGGACCATATAAACACTGAGCATGCACCGGAACAATCTTAATGTACTGTCAGGAGCATAGCAAGTAGTGACCGAGAAGGTGAATCAACCGCTCCCGGGTCTGGTGTGAAGGATGCAAAATTTTCTGTGACGCATTATACCTATCTGTGACCTTTCTCTCACTCGAAAAACATGGATTTTGCAGGGTTTTAGATTTGAGATTTTCTGCTAAAGAACTACAAAGCTATTGTGGAGCTAAACGGAGAGAAGATGGTTACATGACTTAGGTTGTCATCATTTCACCTATATCTTCGAGAACTTACGTTCTACTTAACCAACCTGATCAGTCATATTAAGAATGGCGTCTCTTTTTTTTTTCCCGTCCTTTCCTTCATTCTTTCTTTTCTCCTTTCTTTTTATTTGAATATGCACAACAGATTTTGTTCTTTAACTACAATTCAAACCTGATCGATCAGAGATGTAGTAACTATAATCCTCACGCTTTTTTTCTTCCCTAGGACTACGTTATCATGTATGTGTCCTTTCCTTTTTAATAATTTGGGTTGTTTTAAAATCCAAAGGAGAGACTGGTGAAAAACCTAGAAGTTTAGGTGCTCTGAGATGTAGATAAGTACTTGGCGTGTGGGACTTAAATACTGTGACGTAAAAACTGCCAATGCTCTCGGACACCGAGAGTCCTTGCCTCGCTACTGTGGACAGTAACACTTGCCTTAAAAATAAACATCACTTTTAGATTACTCGTTAAGGCGGCGAGCTGATAACATTGTTAACACGCTGGACGTTAATGGTATTTCCCCCGTCGCTACAGGGCTACCTCGGCTTAAGTTGTTTCAACTAATGTCGTTCTCGAAGATACGTCAGTTTTCAAAAATAATATATGGAAAATAACAATCAAATTAAGTCGTTTTACTCGACTTTGCGTCGGTCCGCCAATAATATTGGAATCGTAAAAATGCTAAAAAACATTAAAAGCATGTAAAATCATGTTACAATAAATAAGAATAAAAGCATATAAAATCATATTGAAATACAGTAAATGCTAAACTATACACCATAAAGTAGTGTAACCTAGGTCACTGAAGCATGAAATCAGCGGTATTGTTTTACTTACCTGTCTTTCGGAACTCATATTGCACTGGTAGTTCAAATATCTACCGTTAGGCATCGTCGTGATTCCCGCGATTGTTTTGAATTCAATTTTGTTTACATCTGTTTATCGTTTATATTCTCTCATTCACATTCATTTGCAACTTCAATTTTTGCCTCCTAAGAAAATTCCTCGTGAAAGTGCTAAGCGTCACGCTATAACGCTGGAAGATAAGTTGGTGATGATAAAATATCATGATAAAGGTGAAAAAGTTGGCGATTGTGCCTATAAGGATAAGAATTTTATACACATCAACATTTGAAGCCCCAAGGATGAAGAACACTGTCATCAACAAGAGGCAAAATCTTTGAAGAAATGGAAAGTCTTCTATTTATTTGGATTGATAGGACCTGAAGAAAGATCTAGAGTTCAAGGCAAATCAGATGATTTATGAGATTTAAAAACCAGAGAAATTATTACTTCCTTAAGAAGCAAGGTGTAAGCGCATCAGTTGGCGAACACGCAGCAGTGGAATTTCCTGCGACATTGAAGAAGATAATCGAAGAAAACGAGTAACAAAATAAAGAAGAGCAAGTCGAACCTGTGCCACACCACTTCACCATTAAGAAAATGCAGCAAGCATTTGCACACATCGAAAAAGGTCTTGCTATGTTCAAAGCTATGGATCGAAATGCTCAACGCTTTTCCAAGTTAACGGGGGCTTGCCACGAAGCTTTTGCTACTTATAACGCAATTCTTGACGAAAAGGAGACAGTTCAATGCACTCTTGGCCAGTTTTTTAAATGCAACGAACAACAACGAGAACTGCCGGAATCAGTTGATTATGCTGACATCGACGATCCTCGGCTATCTACATCTACAATGTAAACACCACCAAATTTTACGTATT
>NC_068987.1:25024970-25025753 GCF_001194135.2 Octopus bimaculoides | reverse complement strand
TATATATATATATATATATATATATATATATATATATGCATACACACATCCATGAATGCGTACATGTATATATACATATATTCATACAACTATCATCCAAATGCTATTGGTCAACTCGGGGCTATAGTGGAAGATAGCATGCTTATAGTTTCTCGCGATATGATAGCTCCATAACCTAATTATTAATCACACGCCATTGCAATGAATGATTTTTTTCTTTGAAGTTGGTGTGATTGTGGTAAGGATGTTGTTAGTAATGAGCATGCAATGTAGAATGATAATTACTATAGTGGTGTTTTGGTAACGCACGACGTTTATCATCTCATAATGTAGTGCTTTGATCAATGTATACAACAACCCTGCTACATTTACTACAAGTACAGAGTCAGTAAGCATACAAAATTTTAAGACTCGGTGATGTGTCACTGTATGAAAAAATTATACATTTCTTTTCTTCTTTCAGAGCTATGTCATGCTACTGGTTGATTGGAACTCTAAATAAGAATCACATAATTAAGGTTTCAATTATTGTATCATCATTCAACTCGGCTGAAGGTTGTGAGAACTCATACCTCAAAGCATACGACGGTTTGTACATTGATATTTCATTAGCTTTTGTTAGTTTTTTCAATTTTTCTAGTTCGAAATTATAATAGAATAATGGTTTCACAAGCCACGGACGATCATAAAATCATTGCCTGAGCTAATGTACAGTAAGATAGTCCTTGCTTGTTTGTTTAATTATTTATTTCATTCTTTTTCATTCTTTCTTCTTTCTTTTTT
>NC_068987.1:25018663-25023564 GCF_001194135.2 Octopus bimaculoides | reverse complement strand
GTTCGGCAAAAGTGTTTGATAGAATAAGTACTAGGCTTACAAAGAATAGGGGACGGCAATTTGTTCGACTAAAGGTGGTGCTCCAGCATGGCTGCAGTCAAATGACTGAAACAAATAAAAGAAATATAAAATCGGTTTCCACACAGTTTCCGTGAACTAAATTCACTCACGAAGCATCGGTTGGTACTGAGGGTATAGTAAAAGATGCCGTGCAGTGGAAGCGAGCCGGAAACCAAGTAAGTTGCAAAGTGAGTTGCTTTACATCCATTAGACATTATAATATATCATCTTTCATAGGAGAGAATGATTACACAAGGCAACAAATTTTAACTTTTTTGTTACAGACACGTAGAGTACTGATTCTTACCAAATTTCTGATGCTAATTTCAGATCTGACACCTAATTTCTCTACTACGTACAGACTTTGTGTAATCAAAAACCCTTATTTTCCAAATGTTTTCTCACCCGCTTCTATTACGAAAGCTGTCTAAGCCACTTTTCCGTGCCACGTTTTATGTTAAGTATATTTAAATAATTAGTGAACAGGGATGTCTTTCCTCCTTTTTTCAGCTTAAGACAGCGGAATTCCGCTAAGGAGTTATTACTCTTGCTCCCAACCATCCACACAAAATACGTTAGTATTTTGTTGTTACTATCGAAAGACAATTTCTGCTCATAAGTGAAACTTTGGTGTTTCCTCTTTTATCACTTGTAGGATGACGAGCTCTCCTTCTGTAGGAACTAACAGGGATCTCCCATTATATTTGGGTTGATTACTGGTATCTGTTTTCTATAACTGAGATATGTCGGTGGAAGTGCTCACCATACTCGTCACTCACAGCCCCAAGATTGGCAGGGAAGAAGTCAAGATGAGAATGTAAAAAATGCATTTTCAAAGACATTCTGCATCCTATTTTTTCAGAAGATTTAAGCATGTTTTCTACGAGTTCACGGTGGTTTTCAGCTTTGTTGTGTCCAAGAAAATTTTTGACAACTTCAACAAAAGATGTCCATGTTCCTAGTTCTTTCTCACTTAGATTAGATGAAAACGATGAGTTGTGGATGACACTGCATATTTGTGGTCCACTAAAAAGTCCAGCCTCTAGCTTAACATCTGCCAATATTACTTTGATTTATCCTTTGAACATTGGAAACTACTACCTTGATAATCCATATCCTTCACGAAATTTTTCTTAAGGCTAAGTTTAACATGAAGTGGTGAAAGATGTACTTTCTGAGGGTCAATGAATGCTAGATGTTTCGCATTGTGTTTACCAACAACATGTTTAGTTCTAGATGGCCAACCATGTTTTCTGTAATGGTTCTTGTCATCTTTGCCGTTCCATAGAAACAAAAGGCACATATACTTTGTGTAGCTCAACTGTAACCCAAGAAGCAATGATACAACTTTAAGGTCACCACAGATATTACATATTATGATCCTTATATTTGATGTGTCTTAGAAGCAGTTCCATTGATTCATAAGTCTCGTTAAGGCCAGTGGCATGTGCTACATGTATTGAATGATTTTCATTGCCGTTGTGCAGTAATACAGCTTTAAGTCTGGCTTTATTAAAGTCAAGGAACAGCCTCCATTCTTTTGGAGCTTAGCGAAAGCCAATCCTTTCCACCAAGCCACTGGAATCGTGGCAGAAACAAACCTTTTCCTCTTGTAAGTAAAATGATGAAAGCTGCAGCCGACGATGGCGGAAATGGGAAATTTTGGTCTATGGCTGGAGAAAATTCCATTCTTGAATTCTGGAACCAAGCAACTCTGCCTTTTATTTTGGTAATTCCAAATCGCGCAACAAGTCATTTAACAACCGCTTGACTGAACAAATGTTGGGAATTAGTTGCACCTGGAACATAAACGCGATTTTTCCTATTTCTATATCACTAGCAGAATCTTCAGATGAACTGCTGTCTTTAATTACCGCTCTACTTCACTGTCACATAGCTACTGACCATTAGGTTGTTGCAATGCACTTGACTCAGTGTTACCAGCCCAGGATAAGTTGTATTGATCAAAATCGTTTGAATTTGTAAATAGTTGGCATACAAACATTGTTTTAACCTTGAAAAGCTAGTTTCATATTATAACATTAAAACGATTAAAACAAAATCTGGACGTGTTAGGAAATTTGACTAAGTGGTTTGCATTTTACACAAAATCTAGATGTGATAGAAAAAATCTAATTACAGATTTGAAATTAGCATACCGAAAATAGCTAGGAACACCTATCTGGTTTTCTGTAACAAATTCTTTGTTACCTCGTGTTATTTAAAGCAGTGTTTCTTAACCACTTTTTACCTTTCGAACTCCTTTGATTCTTATTTTACTCAAGTAGCCCCCATAGCCATTTGATATTTTAAAAAATCCTATAGTATATTTTTGTTATTAGATATTATTAGGAATTTTATGGAAAAATTGCTAAAATATTTCGTGTATTGTAGAAATAAAACCAAGTTAGTGTACATAAACCTTAACAACAAAATCTTATATGGACCCCGGTTGAGAACCAGTGATTTAAAAGATGCTTTCTCAAAATATTCCCCGTCGAAAAGCTGGGTGAGTTTAATGTAGGCTACGTGGCGACTCGTATTTTTGTAAGCAATTTAGATTAATCAACCTACACATATACTCACAGTCATACACTTTCGAATATGCACACACACTGTGGGTATGTGTGTGTGTGTGTGTGTATGTGTGTGTGCGTGTGTGCGTGTGTGTGTGTGTGCGTGTGTGTGTGTGTGTGTGTAATATAGTAAAATGTGGTAGACACAAATGTGTATCCAGAGGCTTCTGTATATGAATGTGATGGGGATGGTGGGAATGTACACGTATACGATATATAAACATTTTTTTACTTGTTTGTATAAATATGTACTCATTATAAATATATGTGCATGTGTGTGTGTGTGAGTGTTTGAATATGTGTGCATGGATATACATATATGTGTGTATATATATATATATATATATATATATATGCACACACACACACACACACACATATACATATGAAAAAGAGACACAGAAAATACAAATAGAAAAAGGTTGTGCATATGTAGTTATATCACTCTATTTCTCACTTTCTGTATGTCTCTCACTTTCTCTCTTTATCTCTCTCTCTCTCTCTCTCTCTCTCTCTTTCTCTCTTCATACACACACACGTGCGCGCTTACGCGTTTCATATATTCATAGACATAATACAGACTGTTTTCTTTAATGTGTACTCCAACATTAGGTTCGAGCGACCAGTCACATTTGATTGGACACACCTGTGGAAACAGTACACCCACCTACATATCAACTGGGAACCAGATGCTGTTGACACTGAAATCAACCAATGTTATCAACGGATTCTTTCTGTCATTTACAGCTCTAACAAAATGTACGTATGCACCAATTGTTTCAAACTGTGACACGTCATCTCAAATTTAAGGATTTCATTCTCTAAGCATTAGCTGATTGCTTGTGTGTAACATTAATTTTGTTCGACGCCGCCTACAGTTAGTTATATGGCTTCAGTTAATAGTTTGTACATTTAAGGCAACTCAACAACAGACGACAACGGGTCAGCCAATTAGGAAGCTCGAGTTAATGGAAGATCCCTTCATGATAGCTTGGCAAACTTCAAAATAACACCCAAATTTCCTTATATAATTACTGTTCAGAAAAACAAACAAAGGCGCATTGGAGCCAATTAGGAAGCCTGAGCTAATGAAACATCCTCTTCCTAATTGCTCAATAAGGTAGAAATAGCAGCCAAATTTCTTTATATACTCACTTTCAAAAAAACAAACAAACAGAAAAAGCATTTAGCATAATGTATTCTTCGACGCAGTGTGTCTGAAAAAAAAAATAGAAAGGACGGGATGATTATCACTGGAAAGACTTTGGTCATGCCTCCTCGATCATGCTTACCTGAGGTTAAACAACAGCAGCAGCAACACTACTTGCAGCTAAAAGATGTACTGCCTCTTGATGCTACTTTTCAAATCGCTACTAAAATGACCTGTTTTACAGAACCAGGTGCTCCTGACATATCCGACTCTCATCTCGTCGCCGATACGACCGTGTCTAGACACCAGGCGCCACTCTAACTACATTTAATTTTATAGTTCTCTTTCCAAAACATCACACTTTTTTCTTTTTTTTTCTTTTTCATCAGCTGTATCTGTCAAGTTAGCCTTGGCGTCGAGGAGTGGCCATGTAATGTCAAAGGTTCTGTCATTTAATCTTGGCTAAACTTGTACAAAAAGTGTCAAAATGGATGATGATTTGACGGCAGAAGAGTGAGAAACTGGAACGTATAAAATCAAAACTACATATGTTCCCTAGCTAACTGATCCTCTGAAGTAATAATAACTCAACGAGAGGTACTCAGTTATTCATTAGGGCGAGAATATCTTAATTACACGAAGGTTACATTGTTGCTAGGGATTCCCAAATTAACCCACCGTAGATACGAGTCGTTATTGTCCTTGACCGTACATTCTCCACTGACTGCTTCAAGCTTACAAACTTCCTACACTTGAATCCCTGAATCTTAATCTTATATATATATAGGCGTAGGAGTGGCTGTGGTAAGTAGCTTGCTTACCAACCACATGGCTCCGGGTTCAGTCCCACTGCGTGGCACCTTGGGCAAGTGTCTTCTACTATAGCCTCGGGCCGACCAAAGCCTTGTGAGTGGATTTGGTAGACGGAAACTGAAAGAAGCCCGTCGTATATATGTATATATATATATACTTTATTTAAAAGCAGCAGAAATATAACAAAAAAACTGTTACTCTGAGTTTCACGTTCCCGTTCATCGGACAGTTTTGTTATATATATATATATTCTTTTACTTGTTTCTGTCACTTGACTGCGGTCATACTGGAGTCTTGAAGAA
>NC_068987.1:25016380-25018391 GCF_001194135.2 Octopus bimaculoides | reverse complement strand
TATATATATATATTCTTTTACTTGTTTCTGTCACTTGACTGCGGTCATACTGGAGTCTTGAAGAATTTTGTCAAATTCTTTCTTCTCTCAGCCAACATTTTCATGAATACAAGAATATATTCTTGTATTTTTTACTTGTTTCAGTCATTTTGACTGCGGCCATGCTAGAGCACCACCTTTTAGTTGAGCAAGTCGACCCTAGTACTTATTCTACCGGTCTCTTTTGCCGAACTGCTAAGTTACGGGGACGTAAACACATCAGCATCGGTTGTCAAGCGATGTTGGGGGACACACACACAAACATACACGCGCACACACACATACACATAAGCACACTCACGCACACACATAAACACACTCGCACACACACACACACACACACACACACACATATATATATATATACACATACACACACACATACATATATGTATTCTTCATATATATACATATACACGCATAAATACATATACATTTATATACACATACATACATATATCTTTTCTTATGCAAATTTTGCATCCTGCTGGTTTCGTTCACGAATGCCAATTCATATACCAGGGATCTTAACTCCCAATGATTCAGTCGGTTTTGATATAATAAATGCTATGAAGTACGAACGACTCATCTCAGTAAGCAGGTAATAAAACTGTATAAATAGTAGCAGTTCCATTGGATTGCAATGTGTTGTAAACAAAGCATGAGTCTACCTATGAAACTGGAACCAGGACACTATCCTACTTTACTCATGAAAATTTTGACTGAGAGAAGAAAGAAGTTGACAAAACTAACAAGAGTACAATCATCTCAAGACAATGGAAATTTACGATGGAATAAGTCATAAATAATATGCTATATTGTTTGTTCAGGTTTCATTACGAGAAATTGCTATTCCATTTTATTCTCATTGGAAATACTGGTTCCAGATTTTCAAGTCTTAGGAAAATGAATTATTGTGAAGGTGCTTCTTTTCCCAAGGACATTAGAGGTTTACGTAAACAGGCATAGTTTCACCTGGAAACTTTTCGCCTATGTTCTACAACTCTTTTTGAATGTATTCATCAGAGGACAAGAGGTACTGACCGTGACACTTTTCAGAGTTTTCATGAATGATTATCTTCAAATCAGAAGTTAGTTTCAGATTGGAGACCATGCGTCAATGATTGAAAAATTGTAGAATCCGCTAAACCCACCCAAGGGCCAAGTAATGATATTAAACCAGACGGCGGGTTGAGGCTATCAGTAAATATAACCACATATATTAGTTTTAGCTTATTTAATTGCGTATGCATGCCAATTTGCATGCATATAAGCACACGTGAAGAGTTTTCGCGAACGCTCTTACATGCACTCTCAAACTAATAAGTATAAACCTGCAGACTAACCAGCCTCAACCTCACATTCTAATTTTCCAGCCTATGAATGCACCAACGTTTTGTTAGAAAGTACAAGAGAAAAATCCTACTTCGCATCTCCAGATTTCTCAGCTTCTTTGAAAAGGTAAGAATGTTATACACACTCTTGTTGATTATTTTTTCCTCTTGATTTCTTTTTTTGTTCATTTGCTTTGTTATTCTATTCACATGCATCAAAAGTTTATGCCCTTCGTGAGGACATTTTCAACCAAAGATAAGTCTATTCAGTAGTAGTAGTAGTAGTAGTAGTAGTAGTAGTAGTAGTAGTAGTGGTAGTAGTAGTAGTAGTAGTAGTAATAGTTGTTGTTGTTGTTGTTGTTGTTGTTGTTGTTGTTGTTGTTGTTGTTATTGTAATGATCTTAGGGAAGGAGTTTGTTTTCTTATAAAACTGCAGAACCATAGAATCTTGGTGGATACTTTCATTTATCAATCTCTGAACTGGAATTGATCAAAGAAAATAAATATTAGCATCAAGTTCGGACACCACAGCCACATACACACACGCGCATACACACACGTATCTCCTGACTATATATATATATATATATATTAGTATATATATATATATATATATATATATATATATATATATATAT
>NC_068987.1:25014915-25015881 GCF_001194135.2 Octopus bimaculoides | reverse complement strand
ATATATATATATATATATATATATATATATATATATATATATACTCTTTACTCTTTATATATATATATATATATATGCATATATATATAAAGCATAGTTTAGAGAACAAACATCAGATTCGGGTCAACGACTTTATATAACGCCACGCTTCCATACATTTCATCATATATAAACATTATCATGGCCTTCAACATATAAAAAGAATACGTATATAAAGGCACAGAAGGTGAAAAATATATATGCACATAAAAATACAAAATATATAGAAAGGCCTGTCAAGAAATGGTATATATAGAAATCGACTAAAATAAGTAATCAAAATGCATTATTAAAACGTGTCAAGCGACTAAAATACTAAAAATACCAATCGACTAAAAAAAGATTTTACCCCTGTATTAAAAATATATCAAAAGAGTTCGTTTCTAAAGGACCTTGGACTTCAACCTACCATGGTTTTTCAGAAAGGAACTCTTTTTATATATTTGAAATTGAGGGATAAAAACCTTTCTTAGTCGATTGATATTTTTTTAGTTTTTTAGTTGCTTGACACGTTTTAAAAATGGATTTTGATTACTTATTTTAGTTGATTTGTATATTCCTTTTCTTGACAAGCCTTTCTATATATTTTGTATTTTTATGTGCATATATGTTTTTTTTACCTTGTGTGCTTTTATATTTGTATTCCTTTTTATCTGTTGGAGGCTATGGTAATGTTTATATCCGGTGAAATATATGGCAGCGTGGTGTTATATGAAATCGTTGACCCGAAATGAGTGATACATGTAAAAACAAATTTGTGTGTGTGTGTGTGTGTGTGTGCGCGCGAGAGAGTGTGTGTGTATGTGTGTGTGTGTGTGAGAGTGTGTGTGTGTGTATGTGTGTGTGTGTATGTGTTTGAAGAAAGGTTTTCTTAAAATTTGTGACTATATATCACATGGTTCCTGGTTCAGTCCCACTGCGTGGCAT
>NC_068987.1:25013093-25014712 GCF_001194135.2 Octopus bimaculoides | reverse complement strand
GATTTGTTCGACTATAGGAGGTGCTCCAGCATGGCCACAGTCAAATGACTGAAACAAGTAAAAGAGTAAAAGAGTAATATAAAAAAAAAATCACAGGAAAACAGAATGACACGAACTTCTTGAAATGAAGTCAAACTTCCTTCCAAAGATTCGTGTCATTCTCTTTAAGAATTTTTTTTAATAGGTTATAATCTTTAGGAAAATCATTCTTCAGCTTATTGTGACTACACCAAGTAATTTTTGCAAAGACTGTAACGTGTGTGTGTGTGTGCGCGTGCGCGCGTGTGTGTGCGTGTGCGCGCGTGTGTTGTGTGCGCGCGCACGCGTATGTATTAAAAGTTTCACTTCATGAAAACTAAGCTTCCTCCTCTAGCCCTACATACACTTTATGCGAATAGTCTTGTATGATGCTGTTGCAAAACGGCATATTCTGGACCTTGTTCAAAAGATTGGAATGTTTTTAATTACTAACACATTGTGATTTGCTCCCAAACTAAAATAATCAATCCACAGATGTGAAGTTTTTCTCTCTATATGTCTCTTCTACCAAAGATTCAACGACCTCTGCTTATACGAACTAGCAGTTTTATCTTTTACCCTTTACGTATTTCAGTCACTAGTCTGCAGCCATGCTGGAGCACCGCCTTGAAGAATTTTAGTAGATTTAGAATCGACCCCAATTCTGATTTTTCAAAGCCTGGTACTTATTCTATTTGTCGCTTTGAGGGAACATAAACACACCAATACCGGTTGTCAAGCAGTGATGGCGGACAATCGTAGACACAAACACACACACACACACACACACACTGAAAGGCAAAGATGACCTCGACGGCAGTATGTGAATGCACGTACGCACGCACACATACACGACAGGCTTCTTTCAGTTTCCGTCTAACAGATCCACTCACAAGACTTTTGCCAACCCGAGACTATAGATGCCATGCCATGGGGCTGCACTTGGACTATGTGACTAGGAAGTAAACTTCTTACCTCGCCACGCCTGCACCTTAACATAAACCTTTTAACAAGCTCATGTAAATTACACCACTCTCATCTAATCGTTACAACTGCTGCGTCTCATTTCTAATGATTTGCATTAACTGGCTGATAGAAAGGGCAAAGTACCCAGTTGAATGCTTTGAAGTTATTTACTTACGTGTATTACTTTCTGAGTTCAAATGAACCTGGAGACAATTTCGTCATTTAAACTTATCTTTCTACATATGGCTTCTCCAAAACTTGTCTGAGCAATATGAAGTCACGACCAGCGAAAGTTAGTGTTAATAAAATATATACGTAATACATATACACATACATACAGGCATATATATATGTGTGTGTGTGTGTGTGTGTTTGAGTGTGTGTGTGTGTGTGTGTGTTTGAGTGTGTGTGTGTGTGTCTGTTTATAATTACGTATATTTATATTTGCATATATATAAACATATTATATAGACACACACGCACACACATATATACATTATTATATATACATATATATAGTTGTTTATATGTGTGTGTGTGTGTGTGTGTGTGTGTGTGTGTGTGTGTAGTTATATATAATTATATTTGTATATATACCATAACTATATATATATATATATATATATATATATATC
>NC_068987.1:25011674-25012214 GCF_001194135.2 Octopus bimaculoides | reverse complement strand
ATATATATATATATATATATATATAAATCAAAAACAGCAACATGGATTTTAAAGGTTATTGCAGTACGCATGTTTCATACTACTCCATTTATTTAAGTAATGCGAGCATTACATTAAATGCAAAATGCAGAGTAATCCTCAGCTGCACAAGGATATAGAAAATTTACTGAAAATTTCATTTCAGCAGAATGGACATATTTACTGTTGTGACAACATTTAAAATCTAAGTCAAAAATTCCAATTTTGCACACATTAACAATAACGTACATATATTCATTTTTCTACTAACTGATTGTGCCTTTGCAGTTCATTTCTTCTTTTTTTTTGTAGTACTAACTCGTGTTCGTGGATAGTATATACCCAAGTACCCGGAGATAAGGTGCGACTTGAACTCGTATTCACTGACATTATGAGTGATGACAACTGCAAAGATACCTACGTCGATGTGTATGATGGTATGTAAACTATTTTGAAACATTTGGAAAAAAATTTCGATAGATATGGCTAATAAACAGGTTACTAGTCATATATATATATATA
>NC_068987.1:25002063-25011264 GCF_001194135.2 Octopus bimaculoides | reverse complement strand
TATATATATATATATATATATATATATATATATATATATATATATATATATATATATATATATATATATGTATGTATGTATGTATGTATGTATGTATGTATGTATATATGTATGTATAGCAGCAGTAGTAGCGCCAAGCAGTAATGAAGATGTAAACAAACTTTAGGATAGTTAAAATATGTTTGTGGCATATTTTAACTTCTAAAGGTAAATTCACTGTAGTTACCGTGAAAATGAAAAAAGATATTTCTTATGATAAGTCTACTCAAAGCTTCCCTCTAGCGGATTCTCTGACGTGCGTTTCTGGCTCTTTAGACTTCCTCAATGGGAAATAATACCGCAGAGATAACCCTGTTTTTAGATGAAGCTACAGTTTTGAATTTGCCCAAGGTTAACTCCCTTCGGTATTTTCCATTGAGGAAGTCTGAAGAACTAGAAACGCGCCTCTGGAAATCCGCTAGATGGAAGCACTGGGCAGATACGATTTTTTACGCCTCTTGTCATAAGAAATAATTTTTAATCTTCATGGTAATTGCAGTAAATTTACTTTTAGAAGTCAAAACATGTCACAAATATATTTTAACTAACCTAAAGTTCGTTTATTTTTCATCTCTACTGAATTTATGCCTACCTCTTATATGGTCAGTATTACATCTCGTAATCGACTATTATCACCTCTTTGGTTACAGGTGAAGAGACAATGAACTCCACAAGGGTTTAGTAAAAACATTTTTGAACTGTTCGTTTAGTATTTAACTTATCTTCATGGGGTTTCCTGTGAGGGAAAATTTTCTCATAAATTTTTTGGTGCAACAGGCGAAGACAATTGTCCATGAATTTGTGGGAAAATGTGGATTTGATTTCGAATCCTAGCTTTGAAATCTGATAACCATTCGCTACACATTCTAAGGGGGGCGGGCTACATCCAAGTCATGATTCCTGGGTACCCTTCTGCGTACACTTTTTAGCTGCTTAGATAACCGAGGCTTGTGCATTTAAACAGCCTGGAGAATTCATCTAGTTGTAACTCTCCTCCGCAAACTCAGCTTTCAAACATACAATTAAATAAGAAATAACGTCAGTGAAACATCAACGCTATCACAATAACTTATTCAAGGTTACTTTCCTTAGCGTTAAAACCAAAATATTACCTTTAAGTAATGGGTGACAGATACAGTATGGCGTTGGACAAACTGCTTGTGCGATTTACTTCTAAGTTCAAATCTTGTATAACTTTAATTATTATCATTCAGGCGTCGATAATTATGATCAATTACATATATACTGAGTTATGTGTATTCGGTCCCTTCCCGTAAAATCATCTAGACAAGTGCCTATGCTATAAATCTCTATTTATTATTCTTATTAAACCAATAGGACCAAACGATCAAGGATTGTTACTGAAGAAATTCTGTGGTAGAGAAACTCCTTCCTTGAAATCTACTGGCAGCCATCTTTTCGTTCGACTCACTGGTCACATTAAACATGCAACTCGCTTCACCGCCGTTCATTATTCTGAACCGAAAGGTAAGTGGATTTTTATGGAATTCTAATTAATCAGTGGTGCAGAAATAAAGAGAATTAAAATAGATTATTCTAAAACTCATTGCATCGTTTTCTAGATACTTATTTACATTTCTATTTGTCTTTGTAAAGTCGGTCGCTTATATCTTATCATCTACTACTGTCATAAATCAATAGACAAGATTATTAACTCTTATTACCCTTATCTAAAAACCCTTATATCTGTAAGTAAATATCACAATATTGTATAATTCCGCACTGTAAAGTACAGCTCCATAAGTTATATTAACGAGTTGTTTGTCAACTTGAAGTTCACTGTGGTTGGTGTCTTAGTGAGGATTAAATTTGGTCCTTATCTGCTTCATATAAAACATAATAATAATAATAATAATAATAGTGCTCTACTGTCAGAACGAAAACACAATATATATATGTATAAAATCTGGAAGAAAAATAACCTAGATAATGATTTGGATATTGAAATTAACCCTAATAAACTAGCTAATATATGGAGATATATTGCCAAAACAAAACAAAATATGAGAAATAGAAATAGAACACTTAAAAGGAAAAATACATCAAGAAAACGTAGATAGCAACCACACAGCAATGCCAAATAATATCATAAGCACTGGGACTGTAAAATACGAAGACAAACGTAACATGTCCAACAAAAACGAAGTTAACAACGAAAGACAACAAACCCAGACTGTAGGAATGTGTAATTATTTTTTTATTGCTAAACACAGAGGGAACAAACAAGGTTAGACAAAGAAATTAAGTCGATTACATCGACCCCAGTGCTTAACTGGTACTTATTTAATTGACCTTGAAAGGATGAAAGGCAAAGTCGACCTCGGTGGAATTTGAACTCAGAACGTAACGGCAGACGAAATACCGCTAAGCATTTCGCCGGGCGTGCTAACGCTTCTGCCAATTCGCCTCCTGTACCCAGACTGTAGGAATATATATATAATGATAAGCAAAATGCACCAAACCAGAATACCACAGACACAAATATAAACGAAAGGGAATATTAAGCAAATCTAAAACCTGGAAACAAAAATGAGTATAATCAAAGAATTGAAAGCCACAGATCTCCGTATGGATCACCGATTGCACCTCCCAAGAATTAAGATTGATAATAAAACATCAATAATAAATTGCATGAACCTGGCAGTCACAGAACTAATAGCCACAGAAACAAATGTCAATATGACCAGACTAAATGATATAATATATGCAGCAGCCGCTGTGGCCACAAAAGAAGCTGGATACCTCCTCAAACCCATCCAAATAGGCGTATCACTACCCAAAGAAACCCTGTGGGTAAATAATATCCAGATAAGAGAAATAAGAGAAAGGATCTGTCAATCCTTAATGAAACTAGTAGACAATCAACACTGCTAAGCAACAAGAAGAGAAGAAAAATGCTACGTAAATATAAAATTACACAACAAGGTATACATGAGGTAAAATAACAGTTGAAGCTAGATATCCTTGCCAAAGCACAAAGAATCCACCAGTATGATAAACGTAAACGCTTCTTTGAACAAAACAAACAGCTCAGTTCCATCCCCAAAAGATTCTACGAAGAACTTAGCAAAAATAAAATAGACATCAATGCAGCACCAATAGCAGAGGAAGTGGAAGAATTTTAGAAAGGAATATGGTCGGTGAAGGAACAACCCCAGAAAAGGTCTATCAAAATAACGAACTCAGCACCTGAACAACTCTGGACCCCTATAACAACTGAAGAGGTCACCCAGGCACTGCAAAATCTAAACAACTGGAAGGCACCCGGGAACGACAAGATCCCCAACTTCTTGTTAAAATACCTAAGAGGAACACATAAAATGCTGGCTGAGAAATTTAATGAAATAATAGCAGAGCCAGAAACAATGTTAGAATGGCTCACGAAAGGGAAAATTATCCTAATTCCTAAATCCACTAAAACGGCAAATCCACAAAATTATACACCAATAACTTGCCTCCCTACAATTTACAAAGCCTTTAATGCAATAATATCGCAGAGAATGAGCAAGCATCTGGAAGAAAACAAACTGTTTCCAGAAGTGCAGAAGGGATGCTGCAAGGGCTCATACGGATCAGCTACTGATCAATAAAGCCATAATTGAAGACAGTCGCAGAAAGAAGAAGGGTCTAAGTATGACCTGGATCGATTACCGAAAGGCTTTTGATAGTATTTCCCACACATGAATCCTAGAAAAACTAGCCATGAACAAGGTAGCACCAATAATCATAAAATATGTAACATATTCGATAAATAAATGGCAGACAGTGCTACAGCGCCAGATAAAAGAGGGACTCATAAAGGCCAAAGCCATTCCCATTAGAAGAGGAATATTCCAGGGCGATACACCCTCTCCACTCCTTTACTGCTTGGCACTGGTACCTTTATCTGACCAGCTAAACAGAACTGGATGCAGATACAACTGTTACAACAAAACAATCAGCCACCTCTTATATATGGATGATCTAAAACTGTACGCTACAAATGATAAACAGCTGGAAACATTGCTACAGAAAGTACATTGATTTCCCAAAGAAATAAACATGAAATTTGGCTTAGAAAAATGTGCCAAAGGAACCTTGAAGAGAGGAAAACTAGTTAAGAGTAGCAACATTACACTAGGTAATGCAAATTATATGAGAGAATTAGACCAAAGCCAGACATACAAATATTTAGGAATCAATGAACTAGATACGATACAACACACACAAATGAAAGAAATATGATACTTACATGTAATTGGGAAATGCTTTTTAGTTAGCGTTAGGAAGCTCTTTGCTGTATTAGTGGAAGCTTCTAGATGGATGGAGGACTAAACCATGTTAATTTTCGCTTTCTACCTATGTCTTGTAATTGAACGATTCCACAAGTTCGATAAAATAAGTACTAGACAGGAGTAGTCGCTGGGAGCGATATGACTGACTGGACATTTGAAGATGAAACATTAGAAATCAGTAAAGCATTGTGTGCGTGTGTGTGGGTGCGTGCATATATATCTATGTGTATATATGTGTGTTTGTGCGTACATATATATCTGTATGTTTGTGTGTGTGTGTGTGTGTGTGTGTGTGTGTGTGTGTAAAAATGTGTATGTATATAGTATAAATATCATGTTTCAGTCAAAAATTTCCAGTCACAAGGCATTGATTAACCCAAATCTTAACTGAACAATTCATTGTACAGCGAAGTCGAGTCATAGATATATTCGTCATTACTATCTTTATAGTTATATAGTTATTTTCATAATTATTATCAGTATTTTGTGAATGCTGTATAAGCCCACAGTGCACACCCATTGTGTACAGTTTATTGCACATCAGAATAGATTACACAATAATTCATTTACTTTTCTCTAATTACATGCAATACCACATTATACCGTGTTATAGAAACATTTTCAGTATTATGATATATTGGTACTTCAAACATTTTTCCAAACTCAAGAGTAATATTTAATATTTCGATTATTTGTAGAAAATAACTGCCCTGTTCTGAAGCTGCTTCATGCCAAAAGGATAACCCAATTCTTCAATGTAACACCATTCAGTTTTCCGGATGATGGCAGGTAAACAATGATCTGGATTATATAGTACCTACTATAACTTTGGATAATATTGGATATCGTAAAATAGCAATACGCTCTGCACATGTACTCTTCGTACAGCAAAATGTTTATATATATATTGTTAACAGTTTTCTTCGTATTTCTTGCTTAAAAACAAGAGTATTTTATCTGTTAGTTTCAGTGATAAAAAAAATCTGGTTAAATAATCCAACCAGAATCGAAATGGAGATCACACTTTCTCTTTAATCTAAGGTTGTGGCTTCAAATTCTTTTCTTCATTAACATTAGATATATATTCACACACGAAAGTATTTCTTTTGCTTAGGCGATGTCATATTATTGCTTGCTTATTGTCCAGCTTATACTATCATATGGGAAACGACAACATTCAACAAATTGCTTATAATTACATGAGAAAAACTCTTAACATATGCCGTTAAAGCTCGTAATATACAGAATTCGTTACTTCTCATTTACACAATCGTTGCCATCATCTTTACCATTTTCATCACCACCGATATCATCATCCTCATCCTCATCATCATCATCATCATCATCAGCATCATCACCACCTCCGTCGTCATCACTAATGCTATTATCATCACCAACACCGTCATCATCATCACTGATATCATCATCATTAGCAGTAGCAACTATCAACTACAAAGTACACTTGCTTTGAGTATGATCATGAAATCGTTATATACTCCGTTCCCTCATCAATCACTCTACCATTGTACACCATTAAGGTCTTGATAATGATTTTTGGAGGCAATCCACAGTTCATCCTTCCATGGGTCGATTTTTAGATGATAACTTGGCTGATGGACAACGTTGTGTGTCATTCATTGGGTTCTAACATTAACGAAAGCTACACGTTTAATAGGACATGTTCATGATCAATTCAGTTGATCCACTCCAGAATATTACTGCCATATATCGCATCGATGCCGGAGGAATACGATGTAAAGAAATGAGATTGAATAAGAAAATGCAGATTTGTCGTTCACAATAAGTGTTTTTGGACTAACCGCCCCTTAAATGGCTAATAATGGCATTACTCAATTGTTACTTATTCTATCGATTCCCAATAGTATAAAGGGTCAAGTCAGGGGTATTTCAACTGAGAACTTAAGATATAATTAAATACCTCAAGTTATGTAAACTAACACTCCTCGGTTTCAACTACCCACCGTCCTTTTTTTATTTATGCGCCCTTTTAAAGCCTAGCCAGGCTCATGGGCCCGATTTCCCGGTTTCTATGGCGTATGTGCTCCCCCTAGCTGGACGGGACGCCAGTCCATCGCAGCGTTACTCAAGAAACAGGAAGAAAGAGTGAGAGAAAGTTGAGGCGAAAAAGTACAACAGGGGTCGCCACCCCACCCCCCTGCCAGAGCCTCGTGGAGCTTTAGGCGTTTTCGCTCAATAAACATTCACAACGCCCGGTCTAGGAATCGAAACCGCGATCCTCCGACCGCGAGTCCGCTGCCCTAACCACTGGGCTATTGCGCCTCCACACCCACCGCCCTAACTTGGACTAAATCGTTTCTAATGTAGATAAAAAGCCTGAAATTTATGAGGAGTCAACCGATTATATCGAACTCTATATTTGACTGGTATTTTTTAATTTAACGATTTATGAGAGTTGAAAGGTGGGACTTGATCTCGTAAAGAACCGGAACAAGTATCGCAAAGCATTTTGTATGAGGCTCTTGCGCTTCTGCCAACTCACGGCCCGATGCCAAGTTTTGAAAGGAAGGTTTAGTCAATCCCATTGATCCCAGTACTTGATTGGTGCTATATTTTATCGATCCTGACAGAATGAAAGGCAAAGTTGACCGCGGCATGTGAACTCAGAACGTAAAGAAGCGGTAAAACTATCGCATGACTACATCAGATGATCTAAATATATTGCCAAGTCAATAACCTTACTTACACTAAATAATTGTTTCAAACTTGAGCACAAGGCTGTCAATTTTGAGGGAAGGGTTTAATCGATTACACTAGCCCTTTTACTTGACCAATGCTTTACTTAATCGACCTCGAAAGAATGAAAAGCAAAGTCGACTTCGGCATGATTTGAACCCAGAATGTAAAGAGTCGAAAGAAATGCTGTTATGCATTTTTTTCTGATCCAGTAACGGTTGTGCCACTTCACTGCCTTACCTGCACTAAATGATAGCTTCAAATTTTGTTACAAGGGCAGCAATTTTGAGGGAAGACGGCAAGTCGGTCACATAGGCTCCGATGCTCAACTGATACATATTTTATCGACTCCTGTATGATTTGATCTGGTGTGCTAAGGATTCAGCTTGATCACCGCCTTACCAGTTCTAAACAATCCTTCTATTGTAGACACAAGGCCTGAAACTTTGGTGGGGATGGATTTGTAGTCGATTACATTGACCCCAGTGCTCAACTGATACTTATCTCAATTCCGAAAGGATGAAAAGTAAAGTCAACCTCGGTGGAGTTTGAACTCAGAACGGAAAGACAAATGAAATGCCATCAAGCATTTTGTCTGGCGTGTTAACAAACTTGCACTAAATAGCAAAAGGTAAAATTGTGAGCCATTTGGTTTAACCTTTTGCTTATTTGGTTTTGTTTTATTCAGCCTTGTCATATCTATTGTTGCAGGACTTGTAAATGGTTTATTTCAAACGGGGGAGGAAACGACACCATTCTACTGCAGTTTCTTTTTACGAACATGGGAGAAGAAAATGAAGACTGCCAATCAAAGTATATCGCTGTATATGAAGGTAACAGTTATGTTTGAATACACACAGATATGATTTAAACAAAATTTAAACAAAACCATACATATGAAATGAAAATAAAATTAATCATTAGAGTAAAACATCTTGAACAAAGTCTTACACACGCACATAACACATACTCACACAGCGCACATGCAATACACACGCACACAGAGTGAGTGAGAGAGTGAAAGAGAGGGGGGTAAGTGTGTGCATGGATATATGTGTGTGTGTATGCATATACCAAAGTGTGCCGAAAATGTCTTGACTTTAAGAGTATCGTGAAAGTCCTAGCTGGAGGTCCAAACTTCCGAGTTCTTTTACGGAGCTTAGAAAAACTTAAGGACCGCTGCAATAAGTGTGTGAATCTAAGAGGGGAATATGTTGAATAAAATCATAATTAACTGATCTTCCTGTATTATCTTTTACCCAAAGCCAGGAACTTTTCAACATTTATACGTGTGTGTATGTGTGCGTGTGTGTTTATTTGTGTATGTGTGTGTGTGTGTGTGTGAGAGAGAGAGAGAGAGAGAGTATCATTAACGATAGCGATATACATGTGAAAGTTATAGTTGCTAAGTCAATTGATATTAGGTCACATCTATGATAATTCATATCACAACAACCAAGCTAGTTGTACTGTATATAAGTGCCAATTTTACAAATAGATCAATACAGTACTGGAAACGGTGGCAACACTGTATAACTAACAAGTGCTTACTTCGCTTGCATTGCGGGATTTAGACTCTATTATAAGTTTGCAAAGTGCAAATGATTCAATTCCAGTGTATCTCAGAATATACTCTTTCCTTGTTTCGTCATGAACGAATACTAAGTCTTAAGTAGAGTAATATAATCTCCACTTAAACGTGGGTGTTCTGTTAGAAGAAACTATACTGTGGTAGATAACAGATAAACTCTCATGTTGGTTTTTGGTATAAAAATGTACACTTATCGCTAGCAGGGAGATAAATCTCAGCCACCTTCAGAGCCGCTTCAGCGGCGCTCAGGATAAACAAGGTTTGTGGTGGGAGAGGTTTAGTTATCATGAGCACTATTACATAAAATGCATAAATATAGGTTTTTTTCCAGGTTCGCCAAACTCAAGAACACTTCTGAAAAAGTTTTGCCATGATGAAAATCCGATATTCCAAACTGAAACGAAATCGTTCCATGTGATGTTCTACTCCGAACACCCTATAGTGGATGTATCATTCGTAGCAAAATACGAACTTCTTTCACGTAAGTCCTTATGCGGGTTGTTTTGCTGGTTTGTGTGTGTGTGTGTGTGTGTGTGTGTGTGTGTGTGTGTGTGTGTGTTT
>NC_068987.1:25001614-25002053 GCF_001194135.2 Octopus bimaculoides | reverse complement strand
TGTGTGTGTGTGTGTGTGTGTGTGTGTGTGTGTGTGTGTGTGTGTGTTTGTGCCTGCGTGCGAGTGTGAGCTCAATGTTTACATGAACAACACAAAAGATACATGCATAAATGACTTTTAAATTCATCAGCACCACACATGCACACACACACACGCACACACACACACACACACAGAGACTAATTTTCGTTTGACAATTTTAAAAGTCAAACAAAACTTTAAAAGTGTCAGTGAAAACGAATTTTATAAGTATGAATCTACTGTAAATATTGTCCACCCTCATCAATAATGCTCCGTTGTTATATTTGGACTTGCGTTAGCATATTGGCTGCCAATATACATAAGAAAACAGAGCGTTTGAGGGAGCCACAACTGTTGGAAGTTTGAAGTCACTGTTAAACTTTTCCTTTTCAAATATAAAAATTCTGCTCAAATATAA
>NC_068987.1:24989777-24996221 GCF_001194135.2 Octopus bimaculoides | reverse complement strand
TATATATATATATATATATATGCATATATATATACGTATATGTATATACTTACATCTATACGTATATACATATTCATATGTGAGCACAGGACGTCATAAAATGTGTACAACAAAAAAGTACGAAGCACGACTACATGGACCATGAGCTATGCTTTCGAACAACGGAAGACACAAATGGAAAACAAAACAAACAACATAAAGTTGGTGGCTGTTTTTCTAGTCTCGCATTTCGAGCATTTAAAAATAATATACGCTTTCGATAAAACACCTGCTGCCGCAAAACAAATTAAATAAAATTTGGGATTTTGCGGAGGGTCAAAATAGGTAAGACAAACAGGACAGTGAAAACAAACAGGAAGGGCTTCTAAGCCTAAACGAGTTTGTGGTGACGAACGCGTAAATCAAGCTAGGACAGGAGACAAACAAGAACACGTCTTCCTTGTTTCAGCTACAACGAAGAGAAAGAAAGATGCCCGATGGTCACGTGGGAGCCACGTGAGCAAGGGAGGAGGAGTGAGGGAGAGAGAGTGAGAGAGTAATAGGATAGAATAGTGGGAGAAGTGGAGGTAAAAGAATGAGGGAAAGAGAAAAACAAAGAGTAAAAAGATCGTATAATGTGCGCATCAGAATTATCAAGATAAAACTTACTTGGAAGAGGATGCGTGGCGTTCAATCATATAATAATATAAATAATATATATATATGTGCATATATACATACGTATATGTACATGTATATGTACAAAAGAACATCATTATTCATAAGAAATAATAATATTAGTGGCCGCAAGCATAAAAACTGTATAGACAAATTAATAAATATATATAAAATATACATATTATTAGGGTACTAAGAAGCACTAAGAATTATCACAAAATTTTTACAGGCATGGTAGAAAAAAAAACAAGTGAATAAGAATTGTATCTCACCCCGGCAAAAATTATAAAAAGAATGGCAGTTAACTTGGTATTATGATTTCGAATTTAGTGCCAAAAAGCACTTGATTCTCTACTCGTAACAATACTGGTAATTTACTTCACAATGCCTGTATTCGTTTGAGGTTCCCAGCGGCATTGAAAAACGAACTAAGTCAATTATTTTTTAAATATATAAAGAACATCATTATTCATTATTAGTAGCCGCAAGTATAAAAACCGTACAGGAAAATGAATAAATAAATATATATAAAATATATATAACCAGGGTACTAAGAAACAGTAGCTTTGCCTAAAATACTAGTCATGAAATACTCTGAGGCCAATTAGTACCCTAATTATAAATATTTTCTATGTATATTTAGTAATTTCCCTATACGGTTTTTATGCTTGCGGCCACTAATATTATTATTTCTTATGAATAATGATGTTTTTTTTTATATATTTATAAGTAATTGGGAGGCGCAATGGCCCAGTGGTTAGGGCAGCGGACTCACGGTCATAGGATCGCGGTTTCGATTCCCAGACCGGGCGTTGTGAGTGTTTATTGAGCGAAAACACCTAAAGCTCCACGAGGCTCCGGCAGGGGATGGTGGCGAACCCTCCTGTACTCATCCACCACAACTTTCTCTCACTCTTACTTCCTGTTTCTGTTGTGCCTGTAATTCAAAGGATCGGCCTTGTCACACTGTGTCACGCTGAATATCCCCGAGAACTACGTTAAGGGTACACGTGTCTGTGGAGTGCTCAGCCACTTGCACGTTAATTTCACGAGCAGGCTGTTCCGTTGATCGGATCAACTGGAACCCTCGACGTCGTAAGCGATGGAGTGCCAACAAACAAACAATAAGTAATTGACTTAGTTCGTTTCCTTTTCCCAATGTGGCTGAACTTTTTTTAAAGGTCATTACTGATGACGAAAGCTGGTGCTACAGAAATTGCAGATGTGGAAGAGGCGAAGAAAAAAAAAACGAAGGAGGCATTAAAAGACATCCCTTCGGGAAAGTTCCCGCTCTACTTCGAGTAGTGGAAAACGCGCCAGGACCGATGCATTGATGCAAATAGAGAATAATTTGAAGGTGATAAAAGTATAAACGTAAAACTAAGTGAATACAATAATA
Organism: Octopus bimaculoides; assembly: GCF_001194135.2. Taxonomy (NCBI): domain Eukaryota; kingdom Metazoa; phylum Mollusca; class Cephalopoda; order Octopoda; family Octopodidae; genus Octopus; species Octopus bimaculoides. The sequence continues at coordinate 24,994,165 of NC_068987.1, read as the reverse complement.
TTGCAAAATTCCAGTTTCTTTTGGGTATCCCCTCGTATGTCTGTATCAATACTCGTATGGTTGTATTAATGCTCTAACATTCTCTACATTACACTTTATTCTTATTCTTTACATTATCGTTGTTTTCTCATCGGCAGATATTGAAACAGATAATATGATTGGTCAATTTTGTGGACCGAAAACTGTTAGTATAGTTTCTTCTACTAACAGAATGCTGATTTGGTACTCGGCGAACTGGTCAGCTCACAGTCGGGGTTTTATGGCGGTGTATTACTCAAAACCAAAAGGTAAATAATATATAGTTTTTTGTTTGTTTGTTTGTTCGTTTTTCAAATCTGTATGCAGAGTATTTTCTGTGTATTTCCCTTAAAGTAAGCGGTAAATAATGTAACGGTTCTTTGCTGAAATAATATTAACATTTTAAGAATTGTGTTTTCAGGATTTGAAATATTACATTCCATGAAATATGACATGTAATAAGTACTTCACCCCCGTTCTCTGTGATATATAGAATGGAGATGATACACATTATGAAATATCTGTATAAAAAAAAAATTTTTAAACTTAGGTCTGTTACTAAATTTTTCTAACCTTTAGCGATACAGAATTATATCATAGAAAATATGTACTGCGGATATATTTCCTGCTTGAAATTAGTAAGTTGACTAAACTCAATGTGAGACATACAAAATGTCGTCACAAGTAAGATCTATTCCAACGTTGAGAAATGTGTATGAGTACGGACAAATGTATGTTCAAGTATGCATGTACGAAAGCATATAAACTCCTATGCAAATGCATACGAGTATGCATATCACATGCTGTGTATTCGTAACAGCGTAGAACTTTTCCTAGAATAGAAATGTTCACATATGTGATGTTGCATCTTATATACAAAGACTAGCCGAACTATTTACTACGATATTCTGTTACCTAGTTATCCAGATATGTAGAATCCTCTGTTCTTCGGACAGTAATCTGTGAAGATTAAGTTATTCTTTGGGCATCAATATGTAAAATATTTTGGTACTGATTAGGAAAACACATAAAAGTACACAGAATATGAAACGTTGATTGGTTGATAAAAATCATTTTAATTAATTCACTTGTCAAAGAAATCAATGGGTCCGTAACTGCATTGTGATGAAGTATAAAGTTCATCTTTTGCATGAAACAGTTGTTACAAAGTCATCACAGTTTCCTAAAGAAGCCTAGAATGCATTTTACATGGTGGAGGCTATCCTCAACCAGATTGTTTTGTTGACCACTGACAGGTTGAGTAAAATATTTCACTCACGCTTTAAAAGTTCTACTAAATTCTATTGTAGCTGAATTACTGAACTTCTGCTTCCTGTAGTCATTTCATGTTCGATATTTAGAGCAAAATAGTGAATGAAAGGTATCTTGATTCTACATTCAAGTTCCTATTTCAATCTTATATTTCTAGATCCTATTTGAATCTTCTACCCTTAGACCCTGCTACCGAATATGTCTAGTGTAACCAGGCATATTAGACAGCTAGATTTTCCATGTTACAGTGCACAGCAATATTTTCAGCCTCTTGACAAATAACATCATCATAATGGTAGTCTTATTGGAATGTGCTGTGCAAAATCTGTCTTCTTTTGGGTTTTTTTCTTTTTCGATTTACAATCCAGAATCCTTTGCGTTGAGATCTCAAAATATTGTATGCTCTGGTATTACACCTTCCAATCTAGAGATAATTGCAATCCAATTCAATTAACAAGAAGTATACTATATCCGCGATGAGGTCTATACTTGTTGGTAAAAGCAGCCCCAAATCTACGAAAACTTTTTAAAATCAAGTTAGATTGTGTAATTCAGTCCTTGATACCCTCTGTCTGAAAAAAATAACCAACACAAGCTGACAGTTACAGCTGGAACGCGTTTGAACATAGCTTAATAACTGTTGATCGAGAACAACATACAAATTTAAAATTCAACTATTTTGCACTAATTTTTTTTAAATTCTTTATCCTCATCATCATCATCATTATTATTATTATTATTATTATTATTATGGCAGGTGGCGAACTGACAAAGATGTTAGCACGCTGGACGAAATTCTTAACAGTATTTCGCCTCAATAGACAATAATTTAGAAGTTCAAGTTGGTGTTATGACTAGGGTGCATATATTTGGTTTTGCGCAAAGTATTGCTCTAGAGAATGTTTAAGAAAACATAAGAAAATCATTAAAGTTTGTTTTTAAAATTTGAGATTACATACACAATATTTTACGTAGCATATGGGCAGTTCCCATGAGTACTATTTTTTGAATTCCAGCCATTTTGGGATTTCGTGATATCTGAGCTAGGTAGCTATCAGCTCCTTTCGCTATCATTCCTAGGACACCTATGACAACAAGTATTGTTTTATTCTTGAGATTCCACATTTTGCCAATTTCTATTTCAAGATATTTATAATTTCTCAGTTTTTGGTAGATCTTGATAGATGCATTTATATTGATCGGAACAGTCATATCGATGAGGAGGCATGATCTTTGTCTGAAGCCCTTCAATATAATGTCTGACCTATTCGCAGCTATCTTTCTGTCAGTCTGAACGGTGAAGTTTCAGAGGAGTAAGATGTGGTCATTTTTAAGCATTGGAGGTGGTTTGTATTCCCATCTGTTTTTATCATGGGGAAGGTCCAAGTTTTTGCAAATTACGCAGTAATATACCGTGCTGCTCTATCATGCCTATTGAGATACTATGTAGGCACAAGAAGACAGCAAATGGTGACAACAAGTTGGGTTACAGCCGTTCTTTAATATGTTGGCCTGGTAGCTCCTTGTCGGTAGGTATTGGTCTTGGGTTGCTATGAGAAACCCTTCTGTCTTTGATTTTAAGGCAGAGGACACTAACCATTGATGGGTAAGGGCTCTGTCAACATCGGTATTATTAACTCTCTTTGGGTATTTGCCATTGAGAGGTTTTCCTTGCTATTTTTCAGTAAGACTATCTAAGACAGCAGTTTTAGCATGAGTTTTCATAAGCTTAGCTTTTTCTCTGCTTGTTTCTAGTAGTCTAATTCTGGGATTTGTTGTATTTGGAATTCTTTAGATATTTCTTTGTCTGTTTTGTTACTGAGTAGGATGCTTTCTTGTTTTCCGGCTTTAAAACAAGTTTTAACATCTAGTCATCAGCGTTTTTCAGGTAGATGTTTAGGCCAACTGTGGCAATCTTCATTGTTAATTCCAGTTGTAAAAGTCCACGACCAAGCCTTTTTCTTGACAGGTTAAGTCGTTCTATATCTGCTTTTGGGTGGCGCATTATATGCATTGTCAACAATTTTCGTATTTTATAATTATTATTGTTGTTGCTGTTGTTGTTATTATTGTTATTATTATTATTATTATTATTATTATTATTATTATTATTATTATTATTATTATTATTATTATTATTGAAGACGTTGCACAGTATCCGATATTGAGATGTAGATTGAAGATATTGTGTGTACCTGAGGTTTGTACTGTCTGACAAGACGAACAGTACTTTACGCAATATGCGTGCTGTTCCAAGTAAAGCTGATTTTTGTTATTGTAGGGGTTAGGTTGTAAGGTATTTCTAAAGGTTCCGGATGATTCTTCAGGTTGGATGGTACTGAACCCAATGCTCCGATGATAATAGGAGCAAAGTCACGCTTTCGACCTTCTTACCACACATTCTGCAGAGGTTCGTTGCATTTGTGTGGCAACGAACCTTTTTCCCTGAGTTGGTATTCAATGCCTGGTTCTGGGCAGCTATGATTAGGATTTCAGTTTTCTTTTTTAAGGTCACCCTTGCTGAGCTACCTGCATGGTATTTCCTGATCTTTTCAGTTGTTAGTTTCACGGTAGAACTGACCATGCGGAATAGAGTTTTTTCTCTCTCGTTGGCTATACGTGATCGGAATTCATTAACACTCTCAAGTCCATTGTTGATAAACCCTTTTGAATTAGCAGCATACTGTAGTTGGTCTTGTTCGCTGTTTACCAAATATTCTGCCATGTTTCTTCTTTCACTGTTGATGCCAATCTATCGTATGCCAATCATGTCCATTTAAGAACGGGCTCGTTATAGCGGACTACAGCAACAGCCAATATGTTGATGGCAATCACAAGGTTCCTTGCGTTGAGTCTTGATTTCAAGAGAAGTTTAAGGTGCTTCAAACATGCTGTGATGACTTTGGCTTTCATTTCTCTGAATAAGACAGTCATATTCTTCTTCTTCTTCTTCTTTTTCTTCTTCTTCTTCTTCTTCTTCTTCTTCTTCTTCTTCTTCTTCTTCTTCTTCTTATTATTATTATTATTATTATTATTATTATTATTATTATTATTATTATTATTATTATTATTATTATTATTATTATTATTATTATTAT
>NC_068987.1:24985345-24988266 GCF_001194135.2 Octopus bimaculoides | reverse complement strand
TTATTATTATTATTATTATTTCATTTGTTTTTTCTTCTTCTTCTTCTTCTTCTTCTTCTTCTTCTTCTTCTTCTTCTTCTTCTTCTTCTTATTTGTTAGGTAGTATGATTTCTTGTTTGTATTTGTCAGCTTCCTTAAATACTGAAAACAGTTTTTTGCTCGTGTTTTGTGGCTATTTGTATTAGTTTTCTTTGCTTCTGAGGTAGGTATTTTTGCAGTCGTATTTTATAATCATTTTCCAGCTGTATAAGGCCTCTACCACCTTCTAACTGTTGTATATATAGCCTTTCTATGTCAAATTTTGGGTGGTGCATCTTAGATCCTGTCATTTTTTTCTTGTTTTCCTGTCTATTTTGTTAGTTCATTTAGTGTCCACTTAAGGATATTGTAGCTGTAACTTATAACTGGGACGGCTAAAGTGTTAATACCTATTATCTTGTTTTTAGCATTGAGCTCTGTTTTTAGTATTGATCTAACTCGTCTATAGTATTCTTTCTTTATTTTCTCTTTCATTTGAGTGTGTTGTATCCTACCTTGTTCATTGATTCCGAAATATTTGTATGTCTGGCTTTGGTCTAATTCTCTTATTTCATTGGCTTTATCTAGTGTGATGTTGCTACTCTTAACTAGTTTTCCTCTTTTCAGGGTTGCTTTGGCACATTTTTCTAATCCAAATTTCATATCTATTTATTATTATTATTATTATTATTATTATTATTATTATTATTACTACTACTACTACTACTACTACTACTACTACTACTACTACTACTACTACTACTATTATTATTATTATTATTATTATTATTATTATTATTATTATTGTAGGTACTAAAATTCCTCAGCAGTCTCTGGATCGAACTCCAACCATTTGCATCATTCTCATCGTGGCTGTGATCATATGTATTATTTATGTATTTAACTGGTATTGGCAGTGTTGTCGACACAACAAGATAAACAGATTACACACTTGGAGGACCTCTCGAAACAACTACCACAAATTCGACAATGATAATATTGAAGAGTGATATTCAAAACACAAAAATATCATTTACAAAATAAAGAAGAAGAAAGTAAACAGCAGCATTAGTAATTACATGTACAGATCTATAACTTTCACAATACAAGACAAAGATAAAGGATTATATATGTTTGTACAGAGCTGATTAACTGAAATTTTCTGATGAAAATATTTTTGGTGTTGTTCCGAATAGAGACAATACAATTTTTGAGAGAGAAGGGTAAAACGCAAATGAGTTAATTAAATGTATTACTGGTAATACTCTTCTGTATTTTTGAGATGAGGAATTCTGTACATTATTTACATTATTTACATTAGACGGATATGTGTCCTCATCTTGTTTATTGTTACCAAAACGTTTCAGCTGATTTATTCTCTAGCTTTTTGATAGGATTTTGAACCCAGGACTGGTTCCAAATCCTACCAGGACACCTGATGAAGGCTGGAGAGTAAATCAGCCGAAACGTTGCGGTAACAATAAACAAGATGAGGACACATGTCTGTCTAATGTAAATAATGTAAATAATGTAAATAATGTATTACTGGTGTGTGAAATGAAAGAAAGTATCTGAAGAGCGAAAGAAAGTTTCCACTACCGCGAAAATTGCACACAAGGGACGAAACTATAAATATTGAAAGACAATAGATTAACAACTCTGTCTTATTCTTTGATTCATTGTTCTTTCCCCAAACTGTTTTTAGACTGAAATATTAACAGTAGAAAAGTTCTACTAACACTATAGTACTGTTTCTGTTTTTCTGCTCTTCACATACATGTGTATTTGCCAATCATCTGGTGGTGTAGTGTGTATCTGTATACATGCACACATCCGTGCATACATGTACCCATGCATTCATGTCTTACATGCATACACATGCACACATGCAAACACACATTCATACATGCATACATTGGAGGTATGTGTGTACGTGTTCAAACTTAAGTTTAGATATCTGTTTAAAGGACGAAAAAAGAAAAAAACATCAGGAAACCATCGAAAAATGTCAATCCACAGTACTGTGTATAAAATAGAAATACAAATAATAATTAAGTTATCGTATTGATAAATACGTTAGTTATTCACATAGATACGGAGCCACATGTACAGTGGATTAATTTCGGCAGTTCCCGTCTGACTTTTATTTTACTGACTCCAGAAAAATGTAAGACAAAATTGACATTGTTGGAATACAAAATCAGGACATACAGAAGAATTTAACTAAATACTGTAAGGCACTTTGCCAAAACTTGTAACGATTGTGCTAAACCAAATGACCCTGTGTTAAGGATTATTATTAACTAAGGGTCTGATGATGAGTAAATAGAAATTATAGAGATCTTGGTTAAACATTGTATAGTGTTATACTACTTTTTCCTTTGTGCAGATTGAACTCCATCCGAGATTTATTTCCGTGAAGTTCTCTACCAGAATGAAGCATATACCATTCAAGCAGATTAATTTTGGTTCACCATTGCAGTAAGAAAACTAAATATAACACTAGTCACTCTTTCGAATCACAGAAATTAAGAAGAAGAAGAAGAAGAAGAAGAAGAAGAAGAAGAAGAAGAAGAAGAAGAAGAAGAAGAAGAAGAAGAAGAAGAAGAAGAAGAAGAAGAAGAAGAAGAAGGAGAAGGAGAAGAAGAAGAAGGAGAAGGAGAAGAAGAAGAAGGAGAAGGAGAAGAAGAAGGGGAGGAGGAAGAAAAACGAAAAACAACAATTGGTGGAGGAGGAGGGGAAGAGGAGAATACGGAGAAGGAAGAAGGAGGGTTCGAAAAGGAGGAGGAAGGGGAGGAGAAGGAGGAGGAGGGGAGGAGAAGGAGAAAGAGGGGAGGAGAAGGAGAAAGAGGGGAGGAGAAGGAGAAGGAGGGGAGGAGAAGGAGAAAGAGGGGAGGAGAAGG